>NW_026292909.1:0-27383 GCF_016801865.2 Culex pipiens pallens | reverse complement strand
ACCTTCTTCCATCCATCCAAACTTTTCCATCAAAATTTATATTGGCAATTTCGTTTTCAAAATAATTGAAAGAGCAATTGCCAATGAACTTTTAACAGTCTTCTTCTGAAACACTAGTCAACTGTCCACCTGAAATTTCATTATTTTCTTCAATTAATTAATAGATTTGAGTCACCAACAGAAAACGATACCCAAGTACCAACAGCCGGAATTATGTCTACGGCGTTAACCCTCTACAACCCAACCCCGCCTCTAGACGGGATTCGATTAAAAAAAAAAACACAAAAAATCCATTTTCAACCAATGTCTTATTTAAAAAAAAAAACATTGGAAAGAAGAACTCTTAAAATTTTAGAAAATTTTATGGTTGGAAGTTTTACTTATTTTATATGACTTTGGCAATGTTTTTTTTTTAATGTCATTTATTAGGGGTCAACTTTGGCTGTGTTTTTTGATAAATAACATTTCCTATATTTTAAGTAAAAAGAAGTATGCAGCAATTTTTGTAGTGTCCAGACTATGCTTTTACGCATTTTTTACAATTTAAATGATAATGTTGTCATTCTACAGAGCAGAAAATGTAAAAAACAAGCAAAAAATTGTAAAAGTGACTGTAAAAACATTTAAAAAAAATAGGCAAAATGTAATGATAGGAGGTGGTATAATTGGCCAAATAATAAACAAAACAATATAAATGCAAATTAAAATACTAATAATCAAACAAGAAAAAAATAAAACAAGAGAAGTAAAGTTTTTCGTAGAACACAAATTGGGCGGTAGAGGGTTGAACTACCTTGACTTTTTCGACAGGCTTATCCTGGACGCAATGAAAACAAAATTTCAACAAAAAAGGTTATTTGTAATGCTTATACAAAACATCTAAATTGTACAAAGAAATGCATCATATAGCCAATGTCAGATAGAAGAAGTATTTATTAACTCAACTTCATATTTTGCTACTGTCAAAACTATAAAATTAATTTCAACAAACTTAATAAAATTAGCATCACAAGAACACCTCCCAGAACGTATAGAGCAAATCATTCCTTCCAAACTGGCAGCCCCAGCAAAGCATTCGACAAATCAAACGCGACCCTCGCATTTCGATTTCATTATATACCAACACGATTGAAGGCACAGAAGCTATATCAGTATCATCATCATCACCACCACCCAAAACGAATATGGTACCCCCGTGTGGCAAGTACGAGGCCATTTAAAATGACGCGAGCACGTAAATATTTAGGACCCTCGTCTTTACTTCTCGTGCTATACTGGTAGGTTGGTTAGGTAACACACGCGCGAGAGCGTCGCGACGGCCTTTGAAGCTGAACCCATACTCGAACCCTAGAACCCGAACTTACAAACACACACACACATGCACACACACACACACACACTCACGTTCGTTTTAGTGTGATGTGTGAAGTGCATTTTACGATGTTTGGTTATTAGGTTGCTTGCTGTATTACTGATAAGGGGCTTTAGAACAGAAAATTGTTCGGGTGGGTCTCGAGGATTCTACTTTTTTTTTATTTTGGACTGACCTGTGGAAATGCAGCTCCGATGCTGCCGAGGTGACTGTTCCATCGGACACAGAACTGCTGGGACTGCTGACCGGAACTCATGGCGCGCTGTACTGACGTGCGAGAGGCAGATGCGACAGCCCTCGTGTACAAAACTAATCTTCTGCTTTCCAAAACCGAGCTCGCCTTGAGCTACTTGAGACTCTTGAAGGACACCTTTGGCTTGACTCGCTAGCTAGCTGCTGTGGTATCTCTCGTCGTTCACGTTCACGTAGTCGTCGACACTAAAAATATATAGACAAGAGCGCGGAGCACACACGAGTTCGGATTAGTCACGAGGGCTCTCCTCGCACTTTGTGGTCAATGAGTTAAAAACAAGCTCGAGCGACACAAAAAATCGATATCTTCCACCCCTTCCCGATATTACATACTATACACAGGCAGTATTCCTCCTTCTAATATCACCCAAACGAAGGGTGGTGTTGGTCGTAGTGTCTCTATCGGACAGACCTTATGTTTTTATGTTGTTCTTGAATCCCCCTTATTTGTCCCCTATAATGAAGCAGCACGTCGGGCCGTCATTGTAACTACACGCCTGGTCCCTCTACTTCACCGTATCGCCCACCAATACACAGCGCACAGAGCACGGTATGAGGTCAAACGAACGCCCGAAAGTTCAAAGATCCCTTGGCACACGGCGTACTCTGGGGTATTTTTTTTCCTTCGACGACGACAGAATTATCGATTTTTGTGCGCATCCATTTTCTGTGTGGCATGAACCAACCTCAAAACTCACTTAATTTGTGCTAATCACTATTCAAGTTCTGTGTGGAGAACCGAACACCAATCTTCCGACAAATTTGGACGGCCTAATCGGCTGCCAGGACCTTGGCGGGTTGCACGATCGTGAACAGCAACACTACTACTGGTGGACGCCGCGACGCCATTTTTGTGTGTTTAGAACTGCATTGATTTTCCTCCTTCGCCGTCGACGCTTTTGCTCTGCGGTATACCCTTTTTTGAGGTCACAACGTTTTCACGACTCTTCACGGCGCGACGATTATTTTCAAATTCACGCACTCTATTGCACAACAACGCGACGCGACCTGCTTCCTAACCACGGACTTCGTGCGTTTCACACTTTTTTTGGAAGAAGGGACTAGATAGATAGTGACTTTTTGGGTAAACAATAACCGCGCGCACACACACTCATACGCACACACATGCACGTTCACGGTACACGCACATGCAATGAATGAGTTTTTCCACCCGACACCCCCTGCTTCTGTTCTGTTACTGACGGGCTGACTGAGACTGACTGTGAGCCACCCCATCGGCTGGATGGCAGCTTATTCATTCATATATCGCCCTTCTCTGTCCTGTGAATGGGTGGGAATAGTGATGGCGCTGTTTCACGAGTGCACGGAAGCCGTGAATTTAGTGAAAAATAGCAGGCGTCGTGAAATGAAGTGGATACGCTTATGATTTTAAAACAACAGTTAAGACAGAAAGATCAGAACCGGCGCCGTGGCTAAATGGCTGCGGCTTCTGACTCACAATCAGAAGGTTCAGGAATAAAGTCTCTTGAAATTTGGAACATAGAATATGAATAAAAAATTACTTGAATAAGTTGAGATTCGAACTCGCAACTTAGAGTTGACCCTTGCGTAAATTTTTAGTAGCCTTTTGAAAGAGAAAAAACACTTATTTTGGACATTGTTATATATTTTAATAGAAAAGAGCAGAAAATTTCACAAAAGTTTCATTTTTTAACATTAAAAAACTCTAACCGCTGTTCCATCGTGTGAAAGGGAATTGATTTCAGAAATTTGTATTTTTTTTTCATCTGCATGTCTACAACCTAACCCCGCCTTTAGACGGGCTTCGATCTGAAAAATCGCCAAAAATCCTTTTTTCAACCAATTTTTGATCTTTAAAAAGCATTGGAAAGAAGAACTCTTAACATTTAAGCAAATTTATGGGTTGGAAGTTTTACTTGTTTTATGTGACTTTGCCAATGTTTTAAAAAATGTAATTTTTTTGGGGGTCAACTTTGGCTGTGTTTGTTACTAACATTTCCTATATTTTAAGTAAAAAGAAGTATGCAGTAATTTTTGTAGTGTCCCAGACTATACCTCTACGCATTTTTTTTACAATTTAAATGATGATGGTGCCATTCTATAGCAGAAAATGTGAAAAACAAGCAAAAAATTGAAAAGTGACTGTAAAAACGTAAAACAAATTAGATAGGCAAAATGTAATTATATTACGTGGTAGAATAGGCCAAACACTACCAAAAACAAACATAAACTAAACAAGATAAATGCAAATTAAAATACTAAAAATAAAACAAGAAAAACATAAAACAAGAGAAGTAAAGTTTTTCGTAGAACAAAAGTTGCTCAAAATGACGCAGTCCCACCGTTGCTCTTTGCGAGGCAAGGCCTGCTTCGATCGTGTTTGGCCTGCGTCGTTGTTTCGCGCGGGAGAAAAAGAAGAAAAAAGTGATTTTGAAAGAAGCGGGCCAGTCTCGCCGTTGCTCTTTGCGAGGCAAGGCCTGCTTCGATCGTGTTTGGCCTGCGTCGCTGTTTCGCGCGGGAAATTGAGGAAGAAAAAGTGTTTTTTACCCAAATGCCACTCATTTATCATTATATACGCGCTGATCCCTGTTTTGCCTGATGGGATTGGAAGTTTAAAGATAGTTCGAGGATCCGTCTGGTTCTTGTTCTATGTTTAGGCGGGCCAGACAATGCCCAATGACCTCGGAATTGGGCCGCTAGGATCTCTGCCATTCTGAAATGGGTCATTGGAAGCAGCGCGAGGGCTGTCACCACCTAATACCCGGGACTGAGATCAGCTGTATCAGCATAACCCAAGTCTGATACAAATTATACTTTCCCATAATTTCGCTGCCGGCCAGCGGGTATTGGATTGGACCACACACACACACACACACACACAAAAGTTGCTCAAAATGACCTCCTAAACACGGGAAAAATAAAAAAAAATCGAAAAAAAATTTGGGCAGTAGAGAGTTAATGAGCTTTTTGTTGCATTTTATTTCTTTTATTGCAAACTTTGCACAGAATTCTCCACACTTGCAAATTATATCTGCACACCACATATTTGCACACTTGAATTCCTCCCCCTTCTCACTTAACAAAAGTTATACTAAAAAGCATTTAAATTTTGTAAAATCTATATATTTATACCAAATAACTTTATATTTTTATTTCAAAAGAGTTAAAACTCAATAAACATGGCAAAAATCACTTTTAATACATGTTTTGAAAGAAATCCATCGATTTTGAAAAGTTTAATGAAGAAAAATTAAAGTGTCTCATTGTTACCCATGGGCTGAAAAAGTGGGTAACAATGAGACAGCCCTGGATTCTAGGTAGGTATATTCTTAATTTTGATCAAACCTAATGAAAGGACATTGTAGCCCAACTCATTCCCTATGGAACGTCGAAAAAAATCTGAAGAAATATTAATTTTGGTGTAAATGGCAGCCTAAAGGCGGAAATGTAATTTATGTCCATAATTTGCTTTTACACCCCAGAATCAAACATTTATGAATAACTTTGCAAGGGAGCGTCCATTACCAAAGCCACTGTTATGGCAGACGTGTATCCAGTTGACACACCTTTCCCCCAAATATGAGCCTGGTTGGTTGAATTGAAACTACGACTTGTGAGAGCCTATTAGCATTGTTCCCCGTTCCCCGTCCCCGTCTGCACTCCAGTCTTTGGTTCGTGCTGTCAGATTTTTCATCGGAATATGATTCTTGACGAAAAATAAGCTTTTGGTGTATCCTAGGGTGTATCCAATTCCATAGTTTGCGAGAAACCATGCTTCGGAAATTTTTTGGACCCTTTTTTGCACTCGAGGGAGATCGCACACTTAATTTTTGAACAACGGTTCTAACCGATGTACCCACGGGTGAACCCATGGATTTCACCCGTTTTTATCTTGGTTTTTATATCACAACCATCACAACTGTCAATCATACACGCTTAGCCGTAATTATGTGGCAGAACCTATTTTTTATGAGTTTGGGTAAACGCAATAAACGGGTAATAAAAATAATCTGGCATCCATGCCAGTTTTGTTGGTAAATAAAGTTCCGTTTCAGGTCCGGTTGCACATTATAAAATTTAAATAGTTAGACGATATTTTTCCCCAAAAATGTCAGCAAAACAAGGTAAAAGTTGTGAAAATGTTAGCGAACGTATGCAACAGCTTCATTTTAACGAGCAGCAGAGAAATATGAAGCCAGGGATGTGCAACAAGGTTATTTGGAATAAATTGTATTCTTTAGTTGAATGTTTAGAATCATTAAAATATTATGAATTTTCAACTGAAAATGTAATTTCAGTTCATGCACGTCGTTATCGATCCCGACTTCCTACAAGGCGAGCATGGCTCCGAAGTTCTTTCTAAGCTGAACGAGTTGAGCCTCAAGTACGAAATCAAACGGCAACAGTTTCCCCGCGTGGTCACATTTTACCGCGCCAACGCGCAAACCCTCACCGTGCAGGGCGCCGTTACCGCCAAAACTACCCCGTTAAAATTTATCGTTCATTTGATGACGGGCCAGGAACTGGTGCTGCACGTGAAGGAGGGCACTCTACGGTCGATCGTAGATCGGTTGACGACCCTGTACCCGGGCACGGTGGTTTCGTTGCTTGTTTTCGGGCTGGTCAACTACTGTCGCAGCAACAGGAACTGCGTCGGGCGCAAGGAAACGGAAACGGCTCTGACGGAGGTACAGCTGTTTAGCAAGTGCTCGTATCAGCTGCTGGATACGGCTGAGGAGGTTGGGAATTTCGTTGCCCAGTTGGGGAAAAGTTTGGCAGAGTTGCCGTACAAGCAGCAGCAGTACGATAAGTATTGCCAGGAGCAGCTTTATTTGGGCAATGAAAAGAAGGGTTGCGTGCGAGTTGAAGGGAGTGCCGGACTGCATCAGTTGTACCAGAATCAGCTGGTTAAGATTCCTTCGGTTTCGCTGGAAGTTGCTGAAGCCATCATCAGCGTTTATCCGAGCCTGAGTCAGCTGATAGACGGGTTTCGGTTCGCAGCCGATGGTCCCAACCTGCTGGCGGACATTCCCATTCGACGAGCGGGTGGACCCGTAACGACGTCGATTCGGCGAATTGGACCGGAAATGAGCAAGAAGATTTACCTGCTTTATAGCAGTTTGGAGTCCAGCCAGGAACTGTGAGTATTATTTAGCTATCACTTCTTTGTTTAATAAATCATTCTAAATTGGTAAATTTATTTTAAATCTTCTTTTTTACACAAAAGAATACCAAATGATCCTGAGGATGAACCTAACTATTTTCTCTTCTGATTGTTCCCACCAAAGTTGAAGAGCTTCTGGTTGCTTTTGATGCCCTTCGCGATGCGACTGTTGGGATGCAGATTTTTCTTCAACCCGTTCGAACTACATTCCCCGCCGTCTGCCTTGCTCGCGTCACCTTGCTGCTGACCAGCTTTACCCTGGACGAATCTACCGCCCTTTCCTTTCTGTGGCAGCGGCTTCGATCCACCCTGGAATCGCGAGTAGTCAACCTTGCCATAGTCGAACGACGCAACCGGTTGGTTCGAACTCTGCCGGAACTCCTTGTTGGCCGCTCGTCCTTTTTTGAACTTTTTCCGGTTTTTGTTTTTCTTGCCGTGCACCAGACTATCGTTAGGATTCGCAGCAGCAGGATTGTCCTCCTCGTCGTCATCCTGATCTTCGTTGTCTTTTTTCGCCGTCGTCACGAGCGGTTTAATCTGCAGCGGATATTCTCCCTTGGACAGTCGGTCGGACTTTTCCTTCTTGCGCGGCGGTTCGTAGCTGTTGAAGCAAATCTTTTCGCCCGTTTCCGTCTTGCTGAGCTTTCTAGCCTCGCTGTCCTCTTTCCGTTTTAGGGTCTTCAACGGAACCGACGAGGGTTGCTTGGCCTCTTCGGAGTCGGGTTCGGGTTTGACGGGTGCGGCGCTCGCTTCCTGTTTGACAACGGGCGGTTCTTGCTGCTGTTCCGGTTCGGGTTCGTCCGCGGCTCGGTTGCGGTACGTTTCGAGGTGACGCTCGAATGGGGTGTTGAACTTGCGATCCCGGTATGACAAATGCAACGAGGCGTTCAAACTAACGTTGCCGTCGGATTCCTGGGAAAATAAAAATGAGTTAGAATTGTTTTAAAAGAGGTGTTTCATTGCTTGAAAATGTACCTTCTTCTGATACTGCATTTCAATGAACTTTATCATTCTACTTTCATCAGCTGAACTGTCCTCAACGGCGGATCTACCCTTTTCGTCGAGTGTTCTCTGAAATAAAAGGAGACGTTCGTGATAGTACTCAACAAAAATACGCATAACCCGTACCGTCTTCGATTGACCGAAAACATTCGCATCGGGGCACTCCTTCAGCAGCTTCTTCACGACGGTCTCGCACACGCCAATCTTGCTGCGCGAGTCCAGCAACGTGGGCAAGTTCGTCTCCAGATGGCCCTGGCCCTGGCTGTTGTCGTGCGGACAAAACAGCGGATTGTTGATATCAAAGGTGGACTGAATCTTGTGTCGCGTGTCCTTTTGCTGCACGATGCCTTGCGGGACGGACTTGTTCAGGGGGATTTCCCGGGCCTTCAGGATTATCGCGTGCAACGTGTGCAGATGCTGCCGGACGAGGGACGGAACCGGCGTGCAGCAAGCGATGATGCCCTGCATTTCACGGGGCAGCTTGGAAGCAATGTCCAGGGCCATGTGCTGGGGAAGGACGTAGCCGGCGGATTCGTCCTCTAGGCGTGCGGTTTTGTCTCTCCAGTAGAGGATCTCCCGGAAGGCGTACATCTGGCGCTGGTCAAACACGTGCTTGGACCGGTGGTAAATGTTCATGATGGAGTCCTCGTTGATGACCGGTTTCTCGTAACGATGCTTGCACAGGAAGGTGGACTTGTTGTACACGGTTTGCAGGAAACTGGCCCCCTTCTCGATGAGTTCGTTCCGCATACGATCGTAAATGTAGAGCAGATAGTGGGTGTCCTTGCGGGCGTACTCGATAAAGTTCTTCGGGATTGGACGGATTCGCCAATCGGCCAGCTGGTACGCCTTGTCCGTTTCAATGTTGCAATAGTGCTTCAACAGAAACTGCAATCCTATCCGGGAGAACTCCAGCACCTTCGCCGCCTCTCCGGTATCGAACATGTTCACAATGTAAAGGGCCAAGTCACGCTGCAGCCACTCAATATCGCTGATCGAGCCGTGAAGAACCTTGACGACCTTCGTATCGGTAAACACCTCGTTCAGCACGTGCAACTCTTCGCGCAGGGCGAGCGTATCAATGATGTAGTCCTTAGTCCGGGTGGAGATCTGCATCAAGCACGTAAATCCCTGGAAGGTGCGATACGAGTGATGTTCCAAATCGATGGCGAGCTCCTTGGCTTGTTTCAGCTCTTCCAACAAGGGCCCAACCTGATCTTCCTTGTCTATGAAATCCAACGGCGTACTTTCAAGATCCAACGGTTCTTGGGGCTCGAGAGACTTCAACGCTTTCTTCGACGGCTCAAACCGGTCCAGCTCAAACTCGTACGGATGCAGGTAGCTCACAATGTTACCCGCTTCGTCATACTCCGGCAAGACCGCCAACGGCTTCATCGAATTTGGTTTATCCTTAATCTTCGGCACAAACGGATTCAGCGCCGAGTTATCAACGGGAACCTTAAAGTTAATTTGCGGCCTCACAATATTCGTTCCCGTGACCAGAGTCGCTCGCACCACCGGTGACTTCCCACTGTTACTACTCTCATTCCAAGACCCGCTAACCTTCTGCCGCGGCGTAACCGGAAGCTGAATCTCGCTGTGCAGCAGCACGGTTTCGTGCTTCTTCTTAATCCCCGCAATCTCATCCAAGTTGGAGTTGATCCGCTCCAGTATCGTATCGTTAAACTCCTGCAGCAACTCGAACCTCTCCTCTCGATCCCGTGCCACGAAATTCCCCTTCACGTCGTGCATTTTCAGCACGTCCGAAATCGTGTGCAGAATCTTGTTGGCTTGCGCGTCCATAATGCGCACAAACGACGGATGCGTGGCGTAAAGATCGCGGGAATTGCCAGCCGGCAGCGCCAGCACCGACTTCATCCCGTTCACAATCATCGATTGGCCATCCTAAAATCGAAATTATCACAATCAACCCAGACAATTTCCAAACCAAAATCCCCTTCCAAACTTACATCGCTGTACTTTTTCACCGGGCTGGAATCGATCGCCGCAGGAGGCCGCTTGCTCGTCCCAGCGGGCGTTGTGGGAGGTTTTGCCGGCGTGCCCGGTTTAGTGTGCGGTTTGATTTTCATCCTGAAACTGTTCGGTTTTGAAAGGGGCGACGGAAAATCAAACTGCTTCCGAACGGGAAAAATCGTGTGGCCGTCGCGCACGGAAAGCAAAACAAAACCACGCGTTGACTGATGATGAATCGGAGCTGTCAACGCGACCGGGCAGTGTTGCCAGAAATTTGGTTGAATCTGTACAAACATTAGGATGCTAAAATCTGTAATAAGTTTACTCAAGGACCTCAAGTGTACTACAAACTTTTCACACATCTACAAAATTATCTAGTTGTTTTATCCGATGTTTTTTGTTCAGATGCTGCCCACTGAAGGAGCTATCACACTACGGCAAACAAACGAACAAACTCGCACTTTTTGACAGTTTGCTTGCTTTGTTTGTTTGCCTGAATTTGTATGTACAAACGTCAACCTGCATACATTTTGCCATGTTTACGAGTTTGCCGCAAACAAGTTTGTGAGTTTTGCAAACTGTCAAATACGAAAATGTGCGTGTTTGTTTGTTTGCGGTAGTGTAATGACTTCTTGAGAGAATTCGAGCCAAATCGACTCGGGGCTCGAGCCAAAATTCTCAGTGGGTGATGCTGAGCTTCTTTTATTGCTTTCGGTCGAACCAAAAAACCTAGCAGCCAACCTTTTGTGGCCGAATGGTTACGGGTTTCGCCTCATAAGTGGAAAGTCATGGGTTCTTCTCAGGGTGGCAGCCTTAGGTTTTTACGTTCAGAGGTAGCAGCAACCGCACGGTTGCATCACGTGCTCTTCAAGCATGTGATCGATCTTGGGATATTCCTTTGCGCCTCTTTCCCAAAATACTTTCCTCGTGTCTTCGCATGTTAATAATGCCCAACCGATCGGTATTGCACTGCAGTCCAGTCGCATTGTCCAGATCAGGGCAGAGAACTTCGCAAATATAGCACCACAAAAGACCATTGTCTTTACAAGACCCCGCGCGGCAAATAATAGCTGCTGGGAAGAGCTTGAAAAATGACGAGAAAAAAATGTGCTATAGAGGAGAAAATCGTGACGTCAGAAATGAACTCAAATCACTCAAACTTCATTTTGTGAGTGACTTTAACACTTTGGCCTAGTTTGACAGCTACTTTGTCCCCAGAGTTTCTGTGGGAGAGAAAAGGAGGCGAATACTTTATGAAAATCATACCTGTCAAAATTCCTAGCCTCAAAATTGTGTCGCGAGTTGCTTTTCTCCTCTATACATAGCGCACAAAGCTCAGGTTTACAAAGTTTACAGAATCTGGATGGAACAGCACTTTCTCTCTCAATGAGGACTGTGTTATAGATCTGGAAATAATTAATAACAGTAAAAATGGGTAACACGATACAATAGTCCTTATAATCAGGATTCAGTGTCTTATACTCAAACAGAAACTCATTTATCTATATGGTTAAACTTTTTAAATTCGAATCAGGGCATTTGATCAATTCAAATGCCAGACAAAAGATTTGTTTAGTTTGATTGATAAAAATCCTTATAATAAGAAGGATTTTTTACGACCCTTCTCCCCTCAGGTGGCCTGGGTTCAATTCCAGACGAACCTGGTTGTAATTTTTGCAGACCTAATATTGGGATTAGGCCTAGGATCAGGCCGTTAGAGTCGCTTTTCGGCAGTTGGACTCGCAATCGAAAGGTCGTCAGTACGAATCCCAGAGTAAATGGAAGATATGTATCAGGAGCAACACGAGAAAAGGGTGAATAAACAAGCATTCGATCGCCTAGAACCGAGTAGGACGCTTGCAATAAAGACCGTCAAGACAAAGTTGTAGAACAAATAATTTGATTTGAAGTGACCCCTCTCTCATCTATTCTCCCAGCAGAGATCAGTTTTTATTATTTTTCTGGCATATAAACCACTTCTGAAGCACTTTCACCTTGCTCACCAACGCTGTCTTATTTGGCTTTCTTGACCTTGGTTTTCTTGCTTTTGGATGCAGCCTTCATTCGCGTGATACCGGCCAGCACAATCGCCGCGGTGAATCCCAAAACTACGAATATGAACGATCCCACCAGTGCGTAGTACAAGGTGCTATAATTTGTGTACAGCTCATCGACCAGGGCGGGCAGGTTCTTCAGATAGTACACGGATCGATCCACAATTTGATCGCTGTGAAGAAAAGTAATCAAAAATTAGCTTTTTAATACAATTTGATACTGAAGTTTACTCACAATGGTGACGGCGGAACTGGCACACTTTCCGGCGATGTATTTTTATACCATTCTTGTGCAAATTTGACGAAAGATTTTATATCGTACTTTCCAACCTCATAACGGTAAAACTTTCCTTGGCGAAGGCTGAAATTAAATTATTTCAGAATGAAAACTGTTTTAAAAAGAATCGTCATAACTTACAAAATAAATGCCGGAACATCTTCAATGCGGAATCGCGTTGCGGTTTCGATTCCTTTCCCATCCTTTTGAATTCTGGCCACATTCATTCGGGCCTTCAAATCAGCTGAAACCGCTTCCCAAACCGCGGTCAGGCGTTGGCAGTCCACGCAGTTGGAGGTGTAACTGAAAGGTGATTTTTCATTTGAGTTATTATCAAGTTATATTTGGGGAACTCGAAAACTAGAAACCTACAACATGATAAACCAATCTCCGGTGGTCGCTCCGCTGCTAGCTTGCGTTAAATGCTCAAAGTTTTCATCGGACAGTTCCTTCACGTTCGGGTCCTTGTTCTGCACAAACTTTCCAATGAGAGCATCCTCATTGATCGGACCATCGTACAGCAGTGGTACGCCGTGGCGGAAAAATACGACGGCTGGCTCCTTTGTCGGACTGTACAGTCTTGTCATTTGACTTCCACTGAGCTTGACTATTTCCGCTTCCAGGTTATCTTTCACCTCCTGTTTGAGGTTTGCCAGCACCGCTTCCAGCTTGTCGCAATCATTGCAGTTTTGTTTGGCTAAATGGAAATTTTGATGAGTTTAAAATAAAATTTAAAATGTTCAAGGCTTATGAATTGATCTCATCCTGGAATAGAACTGCTAAATTCTAATAAAAAAAACTAATTGAATTGAATTTAAAAAAAAATCAAGCCTGCTCCGGTGGAATCGCTGGTGGCGGTTGGACTCGCAATCCAAAGGTCGTCAGTTCGAACCCTGGGGTGGAAGGTTTCTTGGAGTAGAAAGAGGTTTGGGTGCTCTCCCCATTCAAGCCTTTGAACTCCTTGGTTCGAGCAGAAACTTGCAATAGAGACCACAAGGGTCGATACAGTGAATGGTTTGCTTTGTTTTGCATGTTCAATCTAGTGTTCAACTATCTCGTGTTTTTTAAGTTGTTTGACTACGCCCTCCCAAATTATCATGCAAGCAAAATGAGCGGTTTAATAACACGAACGGGAAGGCCAAGTACTTAAAATGCATAAAATTGACCAACGGAAAAGCCTTCCCTAACACGGATGTGAACTTCAAGTCCTACCAAACCCATAATAGAATGTCTAGTACCTCTCGATGAACTAAACTAGCATAAACTACGTCATTCAACGCCATATCGGTTATGTCACGGCTTTAGGATAATATCTTTCTTTAAAAACATTTTACTTACAAAATAGAACCACCAAGTTGGAATGACTATGAAATAACTTTACGAGTTCGTCATCATTGATAGTTTTAATGACGTTTGCCTGCACGATAAAGCCGGCTGCCGCAAACAGCAACAACGCCGTCGTTGTTGCAAAAATGTGCATTGTTCCTCGAAATGTAGCGTATATTTAAACTAATATGATTAAGATTATGATTTTCAATAGTGCCAAACTTAACAAAAGAATTTATCAACAGGTGGTAAATGGACGGATACAAAAAAATAATGATGCATTTTGATGCCACGAATTCCGGGGCAATGTTGCCAGCGTTTCAATTTTTACAGTTTTTTTAAGTCAAGATTGATTCATTTTTTTACGATTGATTTTCAACTTTACTAAATTAACAATTCAAAAATAATTCATGCATTCTGTTCACATTTTATCTAAACAACAATTTGAAGAACCAGGATTTTAACGATTTCGTTAGAAACTGTCTCATATAATTTGAAAATTGATGCTGCAGCTCTGCAGATCCCAAATCATTGCAGTAATTTTCACCAGAATACAGACACACATAAATTTGGCATCACTGCTCTGTAGTGCCTGTTTGCTGGCTGCATGGGTTAAGTCGACTGTCACTGTTTCATGTCGACTTGTCAAACCTCGCGCATGGCGACCGAACGAACGAAGTTAGCCAAAGAGTAAAAGAAGAAAAGTTGATGTAACAAACGTGATCGGTTGAAATTTCAGCTTAATTCGAACGAAAAACAATTTTATACGGTAATAAATGGTGATTTATGAAGATTGAAAGGCCTGCGCTGCTGTTGAGTGCAAATTTGTATAGTTTTAAGATGTTTTGTAGGCGAAAAATCGACTAAATCACTTTCGATCGGAGCGGTTCGATAAGTCCTTGAAAATGACGTTTTTCGCAAATAATGAAGTGCGCAACCCGAAGAGAATTCCTCGGCTAAATTTAGCGGATTAAAATGAGTGTTATCAATATTTCACGGGCGCTGACGATCGCGGTTGCATAACTTTGTTTACCTTAAGCTGGTTCCTGTTGCGAATTCGGTTGTCAGATCGGACCCGGAAGCTACACCGTGGATCGTTATCTTTCCAGTCTACTTTGTGATAGGGTGGCAACAATGAAGATGTCTTGCTAAAATAATTTCAACTGAGCCTTATGTGGTTTCACATTAATACTGTTTGCACTTAGACATGCATGGCTTAACCTTTGAGACAAGCGTATATTACTCGTAGGATAAACCAGAATTACCATCTTGAGGATTTTTATTTTATTTTGTGCAGTTTTTTTTTTATTTTAATCAATAATTTTTTTTTTTCAGATAAATACCACGAAACAAATCGAAGTAATTGAAGATGGAGGAATACGCCCGTGAACCGTGCCCGTACCGGATTGTGGACGATTGTGGGGGCGCGTTCGCGATGGGTTGCATAGGCGGTGGCGTGTTCCAGGCGATCAAAGGCTTCCGCAATGCGCCCAGCGGATTCAGCAGACGAATGGTGAGTTTACCCTAATGAAGTCGGTAATTCCGTTCTAAAACCTCGCTTCAAACTCCAGGTCGGCAGTCTCACGGCCATCAAGGCGCGCTCTCCCATAATCGCCGGAAATTTTGCCGTGTGGGGTGGAATGTTCAGCACAATCGACTGCACGTTGGTGCACTTTCGCAAGAAGGAAGACCCGTGGAACTCGATCATCAGTGGAGCGGCGACCGGAGGCATCCTGGCGGCACGTAACGGCGTCGGTGCGATGGCTGGCAGCGCAATCATCGGGGGAGTTTTGCTCGCGCTGATAGAAGGCGTTGGAATCCTGTTTACCCGACTCTCCGCCGAACAGTTCCGCTCGCAGCCCATAGTGGAAGATCCGTCGGCATTGGGCGACCCAACGCAGAACGCGGCGTCCGCGTCCGGCGCCTCCTCGACGATGCCGTTTGGTTTTGGTCAGTCAGGACAAAACTATCAATAAGCAATTTTGTATAGTTGTGTTTGGGGTTTAGTTTGTAGTTCTAAATTTAAAGTGCGCTGCTGCGTTGGTGTGTGAGTGTGCGAGACTAAAAAGCGTCCAATTTTTAAAGCTAGTGGAAAAGGCTCCTCACCAAGACAATCGTAATTATTTGTCGAGGAGATAGAACGCCACTTTCAAGAAAGAGCCCTTTCCCGGCCCAGCCGAACCAAAACACTGCTAACTTCCTGTGATCCTCAAACTGAAAGTGATTTCCCTTTTTTTCCTTTCAGGAAAAGATAAAGGAATCGGCTAGGTCAGGGAGGTTCGGCTCTTTCTTTTAGTCGCAATAGACGGATGCTTCAAGAATGAAGGCGAGAGGAGTGCCTGGGGTGTGCGATAAAAGTTTAATTTTCAAGCAAGGCGAATAATCTGGACATATTCTAGAGACAGTACTAAAATGTAAACCAATGTGTAATAGAATAAATTTCAGTTCCCAGTGAAGCTCCATTTCATACCGGTTCTGCAAAGCATAATTATCCCGGACTTATTTCGCACCGACTTTTCGTTGTCTTGAATAAAAAAAAATGTTTGATAATTTAAAGTGTTTTTTTTTCTTATACGGTACTAGATAATATCTTTTAATAATAGATAAGATTATATAACATACACTCATATAGCCCAAACTCGATTATCCGAAGATCAAATATCCGATTTTTTGTATTTGACTTCGTAAACAGAAAATCTAAAATTCTCAAACATTTTTTTTAAATCTTTAATTTCTAAAATTCTTGAATTCCTAAATCCTGAAATTTTCAACTTCAATAATCCTGAACTTTTTTTCAATTCAAAATTCCTTAATTTCTTAAATTTTTAAATTTTTAGCTGCCATCTCCAATTACAAAAATAGCCATATTAAAATTTAAAAAATCGACTCTTTAATAAGGGTTCGTTCAACAATTACGTCCATGAGTAGGGGGGGTAGGGGGTCTGAGGTTTTTGTCAAATATTTTTAATAATTTGAGTTGGTGGCATTTTAAAATTTGAGAACATAAGAAATTTAGATTTGAAGGATTCAATACTTAAAAAGAAATTCCATTGAATTGGGTACTAAAGCCCTATGTCAATTTTTGTGTACAACGGTAAAAAAAACACGATTAAAAACCATTTCTGATCACTTTTTTTCATTTTAATGCAATTTTTTTTTATCTCAAGACAACATTTTTTATATGGATCAACTATGGTCCCCTTGGAACGAGCTGTCAAGTAGGAGCTTTTCTGTCAAGAAGGACCGCGAGGTTAATTTTTCAAAATTGAAAACATTTTAATCTCTTTGTGGTCGTACAAAGTGTCATTGTACTCAGAAAAATAAACTTTACCGCTGTAAACAATAATATCAGCAATCTAAGCTTCATTTTAGGACCCAATTGAATTTTTTTACGAGGACTTCGAACAATACTACAGTCACACTACAAAAATTTAAAAATTTATTTGAATTTTAGTATTTTTAATCTTTGAATTTGTTTTTTTTTTTCGTATTACGCTCCATACAATTTTTTTTAATTTGTATGGAATTTTTGTTACGAAGCGGAGAGGGGAGGGGGAAAGGAAGAGCGCATTTTTTTGCGTTACGTAATAAAAGAACGCTCCCCATCAACCTAAACATGTTAACATTAGGTTAACAAATAGCCACTGAATCCGCTTTTAAATTTCTTTTATGAGAAAGACAAAAGTTATTGTTTTTTCGATATTTGTTTATCCGAAGTTTGTATGGAGACTTTTGAGATAAGCTACTTTTGTAAATCTAACCTGTACTGTAACGCTGTACCACAAAGACGTTAGTGGAATGTACCCAAAACTGAGTTGGTTGGTTTTGTTTAGACTTAATTCACGTGAATTTCGTCCAGCGTGTAGCTTCTAAGTGCTACAGATTTTCCCCAACTTCTACAGACTTGATGTGGCAACACTGGAAACTTCAGTACCCAAATTTGAGTAGGATAAAAATAAATCAATGTGCACAATAACCCAAAAAATGAGCAATGTTCGATTACCGTGCGCAACCCAACTGTCAAAATAAAAGTGTGCCCGCACCGCTGTCACTCGGCTGATGTGAAAATTTCGCTCTCCCGTCATCCCCGTCGTCGCTGTCGGATTGCGATCCGTTTTTTGCTGAGTCGCTTCTTTTTTCTCCGTGCTGCGGTCAGGTGCGTGAGTGAGTGTCTCGCGGAGTTCTTCGCCTGGAGGAATCGGGATTCGGCCATGTATCGCTTGCTAGTGCAGAAAACGGTCCTGAACGGGGCCAAGGTAAGGATGGGTCGAGCGGAGGCAGGTTCTTTTTTCGGGGTTTGTTGGCTTTTGCGATGGTTGGAAAGTACCAGCTCGGTTTGCACAGTAAGCGAGCAGGACGTCTCGGCGACGGGGCAAAGCAAAAGGTGTTATGTCATAACACAGAAGAGAGTAGAAGACCACGCAAATAGCTGCTGCTGCTGCAGTCGCGCTAATCGGAAATGTCATTATCAATGCCAAACTCAGCAGGCGCGCGGATAAGTGACTTGTTTGCTGCCGTAAATATCGATGACGACGGTTTTGATTTTTCGTTTCAGCGTCAGAGCAACCATGTTCTGCGTAGCCTCAGCACAAGAGGAGGAGTTCCGGAGTTTCGGGAAGCCGGTTTCGGCAAGGTGCTGGTTTTGCTGTCGCCGTTCCTGATCGGCGGAGGAGTGGTGACCTACGCCAAGTAAGTGGCCACAAGAGTTACTTTTGTAAGATTGTTTACAAGACTTTATTTTGTTTCAGATACGACAACGAGTTCCGCAAGACGCTAGTCAGCAACGTACCGGCGTTGGAACCGGTGCTGAAGGTGTTGCTGCAGGAAGAAAACCCGCTGGACGATGTTACGAAGAAGCTGGACGAAATTTCCAGCACCATCAGCGGTTACACCTCGAGCATCACCGGATTCTTCACCGGTGGCGAGTCGGAGAAGCAACCGGAGAAAAGTGAGTGGACTATTTAAGCTTGAAAAAAAAACACTCGATTAATTGTATGGTTTATTGCAGAGCCCGACCTGCCACCGATGACCCGTTCCAAGTCGGTTCACGTGCCCGTTCCATCTCCACCAATGCCCAAGCCGGAACCAATTGTGGAAAAGTCCAGCACACCGGCAAAGTCGGCTCCTGTCGTAGAGAAAGCAAAGCCCGCACCGGTCACGAAACCAGCGGCAGCGGCTCCCAAGGCCGCAGCTCCGGCAGCAGCTGCCGCCACCGCGGCATCCGCTCCCAAACCGATCTCGGCTAGTCACGGTGAAGAAGTGCCCAAGTCGATCAGCGAGCTCGAGCGTCAAATCGATATCGCCGCTGCAACGGCCATCAAAGAGTACGGCAAGGCCGTCCAGGTGCTGAAGGCTTACACGGAGGAGGTGAAGAAGGTCGTCGATGAATCCGTCGACAAGCTGGACACGACGAGCTGGGTGTTGCTGCGTAATCGTACCAGTGCCCGGGACAGCGCGCTGAAGGCCGCTGAGGATGCCGCCGAAGATGCTCGCGAGAACATTGAAAAGCTGCACCGTCTGCTGGACAGCAAGGACATCAAGTGTTCCGACGAGCTTAAGGGCAAGGCCCGCGAAAACATCGCCGCCTATTTGGAACATCTGAAGAAGGCCAAGGCGGACGTCTTCAAGGCACGCGATTTGGCCACGTACGGTGAAAAGTACTGGAAGAACGTGGAGTCGGCCAGAAACTTCTTCATCGACGAGATTGAATCGCTCTTCCCTGGCATCAACTTGACGGAGAAAAAGTTGAACATTTCCAAGGATGACCTGGACCTGTTCATTGTGCACGCCTTCACGCAGGTGGTCGCCCACCAGAAAGAACTGCAAAAGCTGCAGATCGAGGGTGATCAGCAGTTGAAGCGAGCCCTGGAGGCCGTTCGAGGAAGCGACCAGAGCGAAGCCGTCAAGTCACAGCTGGAGTACGAGATTGCCAAGGAGCGCCGCGAGCTGAACTTGAAGAACCAACGAAAGGTACCATCATAATGTAGTTTATCCGTAACAGCAGTTATTCAAAGTTACTTCCGTTTTAGCTTCTAGCGATCCGCGCCGAGCTGGAGCGCGATCTGCGCAACCAGATGAAGCGCCAGTCGGAAGCGCACACGGACCACCTGACCGACGCGCTGGCCCAGAAGGAAGTCGAGATGAAGCGCAAGTTCCAGCGCGAGTTGGACGAGAAGATCACCACCGAACAGGCCGCGTACAAGCTGCAGCTGGCGGCGATGTTGGGCAAGCTGAAGGGCATGGATGCCGCACTGAAAGGTAGGAGTTTGACCGTTTTAAAAATCTACTGTGATTTGTCTCCACTAACAACTGTGTGTTTGTGTGTTCTTGTCTTTTCCTGTTTCTCTTCATCACGTAATAAACATTTTACATGTCTTCATCATGCTAACACACACTTTAAACCGCAGAGATCGACGACGGCATGAAAGGTACTTGCCAAACTAACTACTTAGATTTGAACCTAAACGACTTTTTTGTTTTATGTTCTTTGTTTATTCTATTCAATTCCCAACTAAAATTGTCAATTCTCACCCTCAGAGCGCGCCGATGCCGAGAAGAGTGCCCACCAGGCCCAAGCCCTGTGGGGAGCCTGCCAGTCGCTGTGGGCGTCGATCCGTAGCGGTCAGCCGGGCAAGTCCTGGCGCGAACAGCTGCGACCGCTCCGGGACGAAATTAGCGCCGTTGGCCGGGCGGCCGAAGGTGACGAACTGGTCGGAGTGGTGCTGAAGGGCCTCCCTGAGCAGGCCAAGGGTCGCGGTGTCTACCCGGAGGATGCCCTGCGTGAACGGTTCATCAAGGTGGAGGAGGTGGCCCGTAGGCTGGCGTTGATTCCGGCCGAAGGTGCTCGCCTGCCGATGTACTTCCTGTCGTATCTGCAGGCCGCCCTGATCGCCCGCCCCGATGTGCCCATTTCGAAGGACGAGCTGGAGAACAAACCGTTCGATTTCGCCAAACTGGACACGTACGACATCCTGAACCGCGCCCGCTACTGGCTGGATCGGGGTGACCTCGTCAAGACCGTTCAGTACGTGAACCTGCTCCAGGGTGCACCCCGAAAGGCGGCGCTGGACTGGCTGAATGAGGCCCGTCTGCTGCTCGAGACCCAGCAGGCTGCCAGCACGCTCATGGCACACGCCGCCTCGAGTGGAGTTCGTTTCCTGTAAGACCCAACCAGCCAGCAGCGTCTGTTGTTTTGTGTTTACGTGTCCCATTTAATTCCACCCAACGACTCCAGCTGTAAGATTCAAAAGTTCTAGAAGATGCGGGAACCGCGACTTGTGCGAGCGACGACAGTGGTTATTAATTTTTAAAAAGTTTAACGACATTTAGCTGAAAATCCCATTCTAGTAGCGAAGAAGAGAATGCACCGGAAACATTTTCAAGTATTGCGCCGAAACTAATAAAAAATGAAGATTGTGCTGGAAAGGAAAATTAGCTAACCTGGTGGTGCTTATGTTAGGATTGAGCAATCGGAACAGACAAGTGAAAGTGAATGGTAATGGCATTGGCAAAGTTTGCGGGAGCGGAGAGGTTGGACATTTTGTTCAAAATTCAAACAAGTACTCTGTAAGGCACATTAATTTAATAAACAAACATAAATCCAGTCCTGCAGTTGAATTGATGACTTATTTGCGTTATTGAGAACATCTTTTGAGTTTGTCTTCCAAGCTTTCTTCAAAAAATGATACGGGAATCATGGTTGTATGAACAGAAATCTGTGTCGTATTTTTTCCCACTTAAAATAAATAACAGTTTTGAACATTTTATTACAGCCACTTGAGCCCTCTAGGCCAAGGTAAAGTGGGGATGAGAAAGGCCTACGGTAATAAAGGAGCTATTACACTACCGCAAACAAACTCGCACTTTTTCGAGTTTGCCAAAGTCGCAAACTTGCAAAGAAGGCAAAATGTATGCAGGATGACGTTTGTACAAACAAATCCAGGCAAACAAACAAAGTAGGCAAACTGTAAAAAATTGTGAGTTTGTATATCCAGGTTTTTATGCGAAGATGGCGTTCGAATGTTGAACGTCCGAAATGTCAAAATCGCGCAAGAGCACCAACATCAGAAAAAAATGCGGCTGTCATGCCATGGCACACTTTTTTCGTAATGTTGGTACCACTGCGTGATTTTGACATTTCGGGCGTTCACCATTCGAACGCCATTTTCGCTTAAAAAGCTGGATAAGCGAGAGTATAAGCACAGAGGTTAGGTTGTCGCTTGAAAAATCATTTTTGAATGAATTTTCTGTTATGTTTTCGTTAATGTTAATGCATTTTTGCATTATTTTTAGTCAACTGGAATTATACAGAAGTGAATTTTATATTTAAACGAGGTTAACATTTATTTTCTTTCGAAATTATTAAGCCTTTTTCATTGTTAAGTCAAGTATTCTCAGCCGCGACAGTGGCGCCGCCAAGCGTATCCTGCACACTCTAATTTCTTTGATGCAAGATTGTATGCAACGCATTTTTAAAGTTTACACGGTTTACACACAAGTTAGAGCCAAGATGTACATCTGTTCTCTGTGGTATAAGCACTGACGAACTGACGTGCCACCACTGACGAACTCGACGGTAACATTTCAAAAAGCATCATGTACATTTTGACACTTTCTGGGTTATTGCATATTCTGAAAGTAGGGGAAATATCCCCATTTTAATCACTCTAAGCCGATCGACCAATTCTCATCACTTTTGCCGTTTTCCGCTATTAAATAAACATTTTCAGATGTATCAACAATGGAGAGTTGCTTGCTCACTTTTGTTTGAGCTATTTATTACTTTGGAACAGTCAAAAACACTTTATGAAAGCTGTAATCCATGATCAAAGTGCTTATAGGCCGATAATAGAAATAGGCTGAGAAAGGGTATAGTTCCCCTACTCCTAATAAGCTACATCTCCACCAAAAATGAGCAAAAGTTACTTCAGTAAAGTCTGTTTAATCATGATTTTAAATAATGTAACATAAACAAAATCTCTGCCATCAGCAGTCCCTGTTTATATAGCCCTGTCAACCTGTCAAATAAAAGACTACATGAACCTCGTGACGAAAAAAAAGCAACATAAAAAAGCGCCATGTACATTCGGCGAGGAAAAAC
Organism: Culex pipiens pallens; assembly: GCF_016801865.2. Taxonomy (NCBI): domain Eukaryota; kingdom Metazoa; phylum Arthropoda; class Insecta; order Diptera; family Culicidae; genus Culex; species Culex pipiens. The sequence goes on along the minus strand of NW_026292909.1, from coordinate 4,880 downwards.
GAATCATAACAAAGCGCCCCCCTCAGTGACCGGGTGCAACCCAGCGCTGGAGTTGCCCTAAGGTCTTATACACAACATTTTTAATCTTTGCTTTTTGGTTGTTTTTGAAACCGCCTTGAGTTAGAGGTATTGAAAAACTTCCAAAAAGCAGTACAACATAAAAAAAAAACTGTTGTACAACATTTTTGATGCTGAACATTTTGAACTATTTTTTTTCATTCTGCAACCCAAAATTAGTTAACATTGCGCTGTAAACCCAAATTTGGTTACACAAGTTTGACCTCATTTTGAACGAATTCGGATAATCCACCAACAAGCGTGCAGCTCGCACTCAATGTTAACCCATTTCTTTTGAGCGTGTTCCTCCGTGTTCACCGCATCTGTCACTTTCACTTTTCACTCGCCGAGTTGGTTGTCTCGTCAGCGCACACGTTTTCAGCATTTTCGCTGCCGAAACAAATATTTTTGCGGTGAAATTGTTTGGAAAAGTTGGGCAAATTTTCCTGGTTGAACCCTCCGCGTGACACTTGTTCGTCGAAAACCTTGCCCGCGATGGCGACCAAGCTAGTGTCCAGCTACAACGAGCCGGCGATCGGTAGGTTGAGCAAAGTGTTCTATTTTTGGTTAGAATGTTGGCTTGTGGGTGGTGATGGATGATGAAATTTGACGCCCGATTTGCTTGCAGGTGGATTGATTGTGGCCGAAGTGATCAAGTCGACGAATCCGATCGAGATCAGCTGGGGCCAGGAGACGTCGATCACGTTCTCGAACCGGACGCTGATTTGTGTGACGAACAATGACGTGCTGCGTGCGCTTGCGAGGGACGCTCCGAAGTATCAGCTGTACGGGAAGACCCCGATTGAGCGGACCCAGATTGACCACTGGTTGACGTACACGCTGTCGATGGAGAAGGATCCGGCGGACGAGCTGATGTATTTGAACAAGTGCTTGGCCCCGCTGACGTTCCTGGTGGCGAATCACTTGACGATTGCGGATCTGGCCGTTTTCAACGAGCTGTTTAGCTGCTATGAAGAGTTGAAGGCGGTGGGAATTCCGGTGCACGTTCAGCGTTTCTACGATCTTATTTCGGCGCAGCCGGCGGTGAAGAATGTGCTCCAGGGAATTCCGAAGGAAGCGAAGCTGGGAAAAAGGGGCACGACGACCCGTGGGGCAAGTGCGGAGAAGACTACCGAGCGAAAGCAGGAAGGAAAGTTTGTGGATCTTCCGGGGGCTGAGATGGGAAAGGTTGTGGTGCGGTTTCCGCCGGAGGCGTCCGGTTATTTGCACATTGGCCACGCGAAGGCTGCTCTGTTAAATCAGTACTACCAGCAAGCGTTCCAGGGCAAGCTGATTATGCGATTCGACGATACAAATCCAGCCAAGGAGAACGTTCACTTTGAGAAGGTGATTCTGGAGGATTTGGAATTGCTGCAGATCAAGCCGGACCTGTTTACGCATACTTCGCAGTACTTTGACCTGATGCTGGACTATTGCGAACGGTTGATGAAGGAAGGAAAGGCGTACGTTGACGACACCGAACCCGAGCAGATGAAGAAGGAACGCGACGAGCGTACTGAGTCGAAGAACCGAAGCAACAGCGTGGAGAAGAATTTGCAGATGTGGCGGGAAATGGTCAAGGGTTCGGCGGCTGGGCAAAAGTGTTGCGTCCGCGCCAAGATCGATATGGCTTCGCCAAACGGTTGCATGCGAGATCCGACGATCTATCGGTGCAAAAATGAACCGCATCCTCGTACGGGAACGCAGTACAAAGTTTACCCGACGTACGACTTTGCCTGTCCGATTGTTGACGCGATTGAGGACGTAACGCACACTCTGCGAACGATGGAATATCACGATCGCGACGATCAGTTCTATTGGTTCATCGAGGCGCTCGGACTGCGCCGTCCCTACATCTGGGAGTACAGTCGGTTGAACATGACCAACACCGTACTGTCGAAGCGCAAGCTGACCTGGTTCGTCGAGGAAGGCCTGGTGGACGGGTGGGATGACCCACGCTTCCCCACGGTGCGTGGCATCCTCCGGCGGGGTATGACCGTCGAGGGTTTGAAGGAATTCATCATCGCGCAAGGATCCAGCAAGTCGGTCGTGTTCATGGAATGGGACAAAATCTGGGCGTTCAACAAAAAGGTGATTGATCCGATCGCGCCACGCTACACTGCGCTGGAGATTGAAAACCGTGTCGTGGTGAATGTTGCGGGCGCCAAGCTCGAAGCTGTCCAAGTTCCTGTCCATCCCAAGAACGCTGACATTGGTACGAAAACGGTCTGGCTTGGTCCGCGTGTGCTGATTGATCAAGCCGACGCTGTTGAGCTGAAGGAGGGAGAAAATGCCACCTTCATCAACTGGGGCAACATCATGATCAACAAAATCCACAAAGATGCCACTGGGAAGGTCACCTCCATCGACGCAAGCTTGAACCTGGACAACAAGGACTTCAAAAAGACGATGAAGCTCACGTGGCTATGCGAGCAAGACCCCGCTGAATATCCGCCGACGTTCTGCGTCTACTTTGAGCACATCATCGGCAAGGCCGTGCTCGGCAAGGAAGAAGACTTCAAAACCTACATCGGCCATCAAACCAGGGTGAGCACTTAATCCATCTTCAGTTTTCAAAATCTAATCCGGTTCATTTTTCTTCTAGTCCGAGGCGCAAATGCTGGGCGATCCCGAGCTGAAAAAGCTCAAAAAGGGTGACATCATCCAGCTGCAGCGGCGCGGCTTCTTCAAGGTGGACCAAGCGTACGCGCGGGCCAGCGAGTTCTCCGCCGTGGAAACGCCCGTCGTGCTGTTCTCCATTCCGGACGGGCACGCCAAGGAGCAGCCCACGGCTGGGGCCCCGAAAAAGAATGCCGCCGAATCGTCCAAGGTAATTCCATAGGTTGCTTGATCATCTCCAATAGAAATACTCAGTAGAAGCAGCGATTAGGCTTTCGAAAGTCTCGTCCGTTTTCAGTTACTAAAATGTCGAAGCGGTGTAATGCTTGCATGCAAGTTTCATGTTTACGCTACTCGCCGCTAGATGGCGTGCAAGTTACACAAGTTCATTCCACTCTCGCACCTGCATGAACTTCCAATTATCTTAAAAGGCTTGGCAAAACGTGATTTAAAGTTCATTTGCCGACATACCTTTTGCGCAACGCGCAACAAGCTTTGTACGCGTCGACAGTGAAAGTAGATGAACTTTGCCACATTTCAAGTTTTGCTTCGCTGCGCGAAGGGGTTGCGATAGGAGTTTGTAGAATTTAGTTTGTTTATTGACTTTATTGTTTCAGAAATCTGCCAAGGCACCTGCTAAATCTGCCGAACCTGCGGCTAAGCCAGCGACAGGCGCAACGAATCAGCTAAACGACTCGATCGTGCAACAGGGTGACTTGGTGAGGAAGCTCAAGACAGAGAAGGCAGCCAAGCCCGACATTGACGCTGCTGTGAAGCAGCTTCTAGCGCTCAAGACTCAATTCAAGGAGGCAACCGGACAGGACTGGAAGCCTGGCGTAGCGATCGCGGCACCGAGTAGCACGACAACAAGTGCTGATTCCGGCGAAGCCATCAACGCGAAGATCGTCGAGCAGGGCAACACGGTGCGCGACTTGAAGACGAAGAAGGCGGCCAAGCCGGACGTTGACGCTGCGGTGAAGCTTCTGCTTGACTTGAAGGCCCAGTACAAGGCGGCTACCGGAAAGGACTGGAAACCGGAAGCAGCAGCTGCTGCTGCACCAGCTGTGGTGAAGAAGGAGGTTGCTCCAAGCGGTGGTGCCGATATTAATGCAAAGATCCTCGAGCAGGGCAATACGGTGCGTGATTTGAAGACGAAAAAAGCGGCCAAGCCGGAAGTAGAAGCTGCGGTTAAGATTTTGCTTGACTTGAAGGCACATTACAAAGCGGCTACCGGGAAGGATTGGAAACCGGAGGCTGCTCCTGCACCAGCTGTTGTGAAGAAGGAAGCTGCACCAAGCGCTGGTGCTGGTGCCGAAATCAACGAGAAGATCGCGAAGCAGGGAGACGCGGTGCGTGATTTGAAGAGCAAAAAGGCAGCGAAGGCGGATATTGACGCCGCGGTTAAAGTTCTGTTGGATTTGAAGGCACAATACAAGGCGGCGACGGGTCAGGACTGGAAACCAGCTGCAACGCAAGCTGCCCCGGCTCCCAAGGCTCCGGCATCCGGCGATAAGGAAGCGGAAATTCTCAACCAGATCGCCACTCAGGGAGATAAAATCCGAACGCTCAAGTCCAGCAAAGCGGACAAGGCCGCAGTTGAGACTGAGGTTAAGGTGCTGCTGCAGTTGAAGGCCGACTACAAGTCGTTGACCGGCAAGGACTGGAAGCCGGGTACCGTCGCCACACCAGCGGCTCAGCCTGTCAAGCAAGACAAGGAAAACATGGCTCCAACCAACAATGTTCCAGCAGCTGCTACCGGCTCGGAAAAGGACGTTCTCACTGCCAAGGTGAACGCACAGGGTGAAACCGTGAGGAACTTGAAGTCTTCGGGTGCCTCGAAGGATCAGGTCGACGCGGCGGTGAAGCTTCTGCTGGACTTGAAGGCAGAGTACAAGAAGGTGACCGGAACGGACTTCCCCGTTGCCGGACGTGCTCCGAAGGCGGCTGCTCCGAAGAAGGAGAACAAAAAGGAGGAAAAGCCCCAAAAGAGCAAACCGGAACCGGCAAAGCAAAAGGACGATGGCAGCGGCCCGAAGAAGCAAACCCGGCTGGGACTTGAAGCGACCAAGGAGGATTGTCTGCCCGAGTGGTACTCCCAGGTCATCACCAAGGGTGAAATGATCGAGTACTACGACGTGTCCGGGTGCTACATCCTGCGCCACTGGTCGTTTGCCGTGTGGAAGGCCATCAAGGCGTGGTTCGAC
>NW_026292908.1:0-27736 GCF_016801865.2 Culex pipiens pallens | reverse complement strand
ACTGTGTTTTCCCTTACACCGATTCACCCCACGTGTACCCTTATTTCCGTTGTTCCGGCAGAAATCCCGAGGGCAAACCGCCCCGCTTTCCCCAGAAGCCCACCATTTCCCAGAAGGGTGAGGTGCTCTCGATGGAGTGCATCCTGGAGGCGCTACCGGTGGCCGACATTACCTGGTACCACGGCCAGGACACGATCACCGACGGCGATCGGTTCAAAATCTTGCGCAAAGCGATCTCAAACGATACCTACCTACTGACACTCCAAATTTCGCAACCGACCGCCAACGACGGAGGCATCTATCGTTGCCATGCTTTCAACCCGTTCGGGGAAAGCAACGCACATATTACGCTTAACTTTAAAGGTATTTTTAAGTTCTCTTTTTTTGTTCAACTTTGCTCTCAAATCCTTCACCTCAACTCTCCTACTATCCCTTCTATCACACCGATTAAGCTGCTTCAAGTTTGTTGCTGTAACTTTTTTCTCTCTCGAAACACATATAATGTTATTACGATAGCAAGAAAGATCATATTGAGTTTTCCAAGTCATCAACTGTACCTTTTCTCTGCACATCTGTCTTGATATGACTGCCGGTTTGCATACGTGTTACTACTGTACTTTAGTAAAATTGTTGTCGTATTCTCAGATTTCACTCTTCATTTACTTTATTAGCAAACAATCACAAACTTTTAAGTTTTAGCTTATTAACGAGCTTCATCCACAGAACGAACGATCATCAGCTAGCTCGCTATGATTTCAAAAGTATAACACTCACTTTGCTCAGCGGTGGCGAGCATTCTCTAGTGAGCAAGCAAGTTGCAACTTCCAGCAAACTGAATAGCTTAGTTTGGTTGAATTCCTCCTGGCCTCATCGAAAAAATGAGGTTCTTGATATTAAAATTCCTTTCTGTTTGTTCTCCCCCTCAAATATGCGTGTCTTCAGCGAACGAGAACGATAGAGGCTTCGCTCCGTCGTTCGTGGAGAAACCCAAGATCATCCCGAACAGCAAGGGCACGCTGATAACGATGAAGTGTAGATGTAGATCGAAACCGAAACCGACCGTCAAGTGGATGCGCAAGAAACAGGAGGTCAAGACGTCCAACAAGGTCTCGCTGGAGGTGAAGACCATGGACGACGACACGTACGAGCTCACGCTGAACATCAAGGATCCCAGCGCGGAGGACGGCGGCTCGTACTCGTGCGTGATCAGCAACGAGTTTGGCGAGAGCAGTGCGACGCTCAACCTAAACATCGAGTCCGAGCAGGAGTCGACCAAGAACGCACCGATCTTCGTCGAGAAGCCACACATTGTGTCGCAGGACAACGGCAAGCTGGTGCGCATGGAGTGCAAGGTCAAGACGGACATCAAGCCGGACATTACGTGGACGCGCGAGGGCAAGCTGCTGCAGGAGTCGAGCAAGTTGAAGATCACGATGACTACCGAGAAGGACGTGTACCACATCAGCCTGGTGCTTAAGGATCCACAGACGGAAGACTCCGGCACGTACAAGTGCAACATTAAGAATATTCTCGGCGAATTAAATGCCAATTTAATTCTGAACATCGAGAGTGAGTATAAACGGGGTAAATGGATTTCAAGAAAGTATCTTTAACAATGTCCCTTCTTCCAGTTGTTCCTGTCATCAAGGAGAAGCCGAAACTGGTGACGAACATCAAGAAGCGCATGGCATCGATCGAGTGCGCCGTGGCGTCTCGCTTCAAGCCGGAGTGCGTCTGGATGAAGGAGACGACGGTGATCAAGGAGACGCACCGACACCTGATCAAGATCGAGGAGACCCGCGAGGGCGAGTTCTCCGTGAAGCTCAACATCACGGAGCTGAGCGAGGCTGACTTTGGTGCGTACAAGCTCGTGGCGAAGAACGATAAGGGTCAGGCTACCTCGCAGGTGATCGAGATCAAGGACATCGTGTTCGAGAAGCCACCGCCGACCAAACCGATCATCGAAACCAAGTTGAAGGACGTGGAGATCGACGAGGGTGGTAACCTTGTGCTGGCTGTCGGCTTGGTCCATCCGGATCGCCACTTTAAGGTGTACTGGATGAAGAACAAGACGCTCCTGAAGACCAGCGAGACGGTCATTCAGGAGTTCAGCGGCCGCATGGCTAAGCTGACCGTCAAGAACTGCAAGGCTGAGGATGCTGGCTTCTACAAGGTATCCATCAGCAATGAACAGCAGAGTGACGAGAGCGAGGCCAAGGTTACGATCAAGACGATCAAGAAGGACGAGAAGAAGAAGGTGACCAAGAAGGAGGAGAAGGTCGAGGAGAAAAAGGAAGAGAAGGTTGAGATCAAGGTCGAGGAGAAGAAGGTCGAAGCCAAGAAGGTCGAAATCAAGGTCGAAGAAAAGAAGGCCGAAGTTAAGGTCGAAGAGAAGAAGGCCGAGGTTAAGGTCGAAACCAAGAAGGTCGAGGAGAAGAAGGCCGAGGTTAAGGTCGAAGCCAAGAAAGTCGAAGAAAAGAAGGCCGAAATCAAGGTGGAAAAGAAAAAGGTGGAAGCCAAAAAGGAGGAGAAGATCGAAATCAAGGTTGAGGAGGAGAAGAAGGTTGCGGCCAAGAAGGAGGAGAAGATCGAAATTAAGATTGAGGCCGAGCCGGAGGAACCAAAGACCAAGGAGGTGAGTTTTGCTTTGGAGTTCGTAATAAAAACAGCGTTTCATACATTTTCTTCTTATCTAGCAACCTGCTGCCCAAAAAGGACTGGAGGCTCCCAGTATCGAAATCATCCGCGACAAAAACGGCAGCCGTCGTGGTTCGTTCTTGGATGATCGTCGTCCAAGTTTGTTGATGGGTGATGATGTGAGTATTGCCAGCATTCGTCCATATAATCTGTTCTTTATTACCATGTATCATCAAATTGTGTATGCTAACTTGTATTGTACGCTGAACGATATCAGCACTGGTATAAAACTCAAAATGGAGATCTCCGAAACAAGATTCTTTTCTGAAGTATTCACTCAAACGCCAGCCTTATCGATCAATTTGGCGAACAAACCAACGGTACCGAACCGTTGATTTGGTTGCAAAACTTCCCAATTTTTCTAACCATTTCTTGTTTATGTCGTCAATTGTCCTGTAAATCGTTGGTTCATTTCTCCGCACGCGCGACAAAAATGGCGGATGTGCGTTGTGTTCAAATAGAGCAAACTGCGACCCGGCGAGGTGATCGACGAACGAAAGGTGACTATCTGGTGCGACATTCGGAAGCCCCTCCCCGCGAGGCACCGAAGTGCTGGCTAGAGGCAACCGCGCGTCGAGGCCAGATTATTCACCCAAATGCTAACGGTATACTTTCGAAATGGTATCGAGGATTTTTTTTCTTAGTGGTTTTAATAATACAGATGTGTAAACTTGAGTCGTGGTTCTGTTCCCTTAGTGCTTTAAAACATTCAAGACGGTGTTTAGTTTTTGTAAGGAAAATCAAGTTTTGAAAATTAAGACTATATATTTTCCAGATACGCAAGTCTTTGATTGTTTCAGGGTCCAAAACATATAAAATTCAAATGAGTTTTGTTTTGTTTAAAAAAGTAGAAAAAAAAATAGGGGAACAGCTACTTGCAACCCCTAATTTTACACTCCTTTTGGTGAGATTGGCTACCACCCAATCAACCCTTCTTACTCAGCCAGTAGGCAACTTTGATCGATTTTTTTTTTCTAAAAAAATGACGTTTAATATATTTCGCGCTAACATTTTTCAAAAGGTTCTATGAACACAGGAAACCCATGGCCCATTGGTATCAATTTCTCTGGAAAGACGCAATATTTTTGAAATATTTTAAAGTAGTTTATACCTTTTGTGCACATTTTCAAATTGCATGTAAGCTTGTTTTTTTTGGTTTTAGAGAAATTGACGAAATAAAAAGCGTAACATCGTCGCGTAAAAAAGGTTTCTCTATGTAATGTGAAGAAGATTTTTTGACTTTGATTTAATTTTGCTATATTTAGCCAAACGTTCATTGAAGACACGTTAGTTGAATAGTAGTGTGCAACAAAATGGTTCGATATTAAGGATAGACGTTTTCTTTTCATTTATTCATTTTAAAACACATACTACTGATTACAAAACAGCTCATTTGCCAGTAAGAAAAAAGTCATTCTTGTGCTTGAACAGCCTTCTACTTTGTAGATGTAAACAAAAAGGGATCATCCGAAAATCACGTTACGCCTTCTCTCTATTCATCACCCAGGTACAGACAATCAAACGGTTGATTTGAATGTAGGGATACTCATCACGGCTATTTTAAATTCACCACGGCTCATTGACACTCGTGAAGTGTAAAAAATATTTAATTTTACAAAAATGTTCACAATTTAAGTCTGTTTAGCTATGGTGCATATTTTGTCAGGAGCAGAAGCATAACACTTTTGAAACAGATTAAGGGGTCAGTGGATGCAACCATATAAATGGTCTTGAAATAATAACTTTTGTTTTTATTATTTTTTGTCAAGAAAATATAATGCATCGATGATACGTCCTCAGCCCAGTTAGCGAACAAGTACTGTCAAAAGAACAAAAAAAAAAAAAAAGAAGATGAAGATAAAGACTTTTGTCAACCTCGAGATTTTTGTTCCGGGAAGTATTGTCCGTTTCTCTGGAAGGTACACGCCGCGCGGCATTTCAGAATGTGCCGCAGACATTGTTGCCAGCAATTTTCTGCACTTTTGGTGCAATAAAAAACATACCCAGCAACAATGCCATGCGATTCGAAGAAGAAGATCAACAAAAACAAAACGCGTAGTATGGGATTTGACAGCGCGCATTTGCCAAAAGTGCGGCGCGTCGTTTCGAGGCTGATATGCCGCGTGTCTTTTTCGGGAATACGCGCAATACGAATGCATCTTCTAAACTATAAATTCACTACAATAGTGTTTAGTTTTGGCTGCTGAGGCGTTTTTCTCGAAATACTTGATTTGGCATATTTGCCGAATTTTCAATGATGGGATTTTTTTTCTGATACAAATGGATTGTTTTTCATAGAATTTCCATGCAAACGTAATTCACAATCAAGTTTCAACTGAAACAAATTTGGTCTTCCAATGTTTAAAAAAAACTGTTTGAGGCTTGTCACAATTATTGTTATTAGCACATGACTCAAAACAAATTTGTTTTTATAGTAAATTTTTCCGTGCCAAAAATGTGATTATGGGTATGCTGATAATGACATGAAGCCAGGTTCAAATTTTAACTTATTGGATCAGATTGACAACATCCTCAAGGTAGCATTTTTTGTTTTATGATAATGCTCATGCTCAACAAATATATTGAGGCTTAACAAGAAAAATATTTTTTTTTGTTGAAGAAAAATAATTAGAGTAAATACAAGCCAAGGAAATTGTTCTTTTCATCTCCCCAAATTTGATGCGTTTGGACCAAATTGTAAAACAAATATTGAAAAAAATAATCTAACTTTGCCGTGACTCGTATAGCATTAATTACTGGTATTCCCAGTTGTATTTAGGTGGGAAATATTTGCTTTTAATTTATTGTGATTTTAATAACAAAAATTGAACTCACATGAAGTAGCTTTGACCGTCAAAATTGCACTACTCTTCGCACAAATTTCACCATCGAAACTTCCTTCCGAACCACTCCACTCTGAACACGAGCTTTGCAAAAAAATACCGCACGAGAAACCAGATCGCACCGTACTGATCCGTCGGACAGCAGTTAATTTTTCAAATCAATCGAGCGCCAAACCAGACCATATTGGCGATCCGGGCTCAGCCGTATGTTTGGCTGCGCGACTAATTTTAGCGCGCCCATAACAAATGTGCTAATTTATGAAATTGGCGCTGCCTTAAGTACGCGATCTACTTAAGAGGGGATCGCCGCGGGGGAAGAGCAGAAGGTGTTCGCTTTTGATTTATTCCCTCCTGGTTCCGAGGTTTGGCTCGGATCGCGGCTAACATTTGTCCTACTACATAGGCAAATTTCGCGCGCGCAAAAAATATTTGTTGATGAATTTCAGGGACAGCAGCGCCAGATGGTTCTGGCTCTGGTTAGGACAGGGTGCGACCTTCGATGATGCTCCCTGCGGTGCTGGTTATGCTGCTTGATTGGTTGTCAATCTAGCGCTGACACTTCACACGGATAGTTTGTTTCAAATTGTCCATGAAATGAGCGCCGATGATGTCAATCGCTTGAAGCGTTCACTGGTCATCCCCTAGATTTAGTTCTTTTTTCTATTTAAATTAAGTCAAATATCATCTCTGTTTCTTCCCATCTCGCTCATCACAATCATTTTCTGTTTTTCCGCCCCTGCCGCCGATGGCATCCCGCTGCGTTGGTGCCACCGGGAATGTAATTTTGCACTTGGAATATCCGATCTTTATAAATATCAACTTTCGATCTGCGATCGCCCCAAAACTCACCACACCACAACCGTTGCGGGCCAAAATAAAACCTGGCACATGACTCTACTGCTGTTGCTACCTTCCTGTAGAAACGACGACCATCAATCGACGTACGACGCCCGAGCATTCAAGATATGGACGAGAAGATCAACCTGCCGTGTACACCGTTGCGAGCCATCGGAGAGGAGGGCAAGCCAGCGACCATCGTCGACTTCCAGGAGAGCTACTCCGCTGTTGAAGGTTTGAACTGTGCCATTACACGTGGAGTTGCCCTGCTACTGCTGCTGCTGCTGCTACTGCGCCGTCTGCTTATCTGCTTAGTGCTTAGTGATCGCTTGAAAACCCCTAACGCTTTCTTTGCCTGCTGCTCACGCTACTCGAGCTGAGTTTCGCTTCAGCCATTTGAGTCTTGGGATAGGTTCTGATTCCGTGGTCCGTTTGCAGATCAAACTGGTTACATCTCGGTTCAGGTCGAGGGTAATCCGGCGCCTACCTGGAAGTTCTTCAAGAACATCACCGAGCTTGTCGATGGAGGTCGCTACAAGCACCATACCGATGGCGAAAGCAACACCATCACGCTCTGCATCCGTAAGGTCAAGCCCAACGACGAGGGCAAGTACAGGGTGGTGGTCTCCAACGCACACGGTGAGGATTCGGCTGAAATGCAGCTGTACGTGTCCGATTCCAGCGGCATGGACTTCCGCGCCATGTTGAAGAAGCGAAAGTACGCTAAGTGGGGCAACCAGGAGAAGGATCCCGACTGGGGTGATCTCAAGGAGGTGGAGAAGCCAAAGCCGCAGCTCAAGAAAGTGGAACGAGTATGCATCAAGCTCCACGCGCACACACAGTTCATGTCCCGTAGCTAACATAACGGTTCCTTGTTCTGTGTCGTGTTCACCAAACCCCTCCCAAAGCAAAACATAACTAATCAGTTTTTCATTTCAGAAATCAGATACTTTCTCGAAACCGCTGGTCGATATCACCTGCAAGGAAGGCAAAGAAAAGAAGGTTGTGTTTGAGGCCAACTTCACCAAGCCCAACGCCAAAGCTAAATGGATGCTGCGGAAGGACGAAATTTTCACTGGTTCCAAGTACAAGTTTAAGAACGAGGGTGACCATTACACTTGTACGGTCATGAACCCCAAGGTGGAGGACAGTGGAAAGTACACGCTGGAGATTGCTGGAGTTCAGTGCATGGCTTACCTGACCGTCGAAGAGGCCGATCCAGTTTACAAGTTCACCAAGAACCTGAAGAAGACCGAGAAGGGCTTCCTGACGCACGACTGCCACCTGGAGTGCGCCGTCGATAACTCGTTAGCGCCGATCTCATGGTGGAAGGGTGAAACGAAGCTCGAGAACAGCGACAAGTACGTCATCGGCAAGGAACTTAGCGGCGCAGTTAACCTCATCATCAAGAACTGCGTCGCGGAGGATGCCGACCAGTACACGTGTAAGATCGAGAAGCAAACGGACAAGACGGAAACCAAGCTGAAGATTCTGGAGTACAACTACAAGTTCACCAAGGTGCTCAAGAGTCAGTCTCTGTTTGTTAAGGATACCGTTACGCTGGCTTGTGAACTGGATCACGTGCTGGGACAGGTCGAATGGTTCAAGGGAGACGTCAAGATCGTGGAAAGCGATAAGGTGCAGATCATCAAGGACGGTCGCAAGCATAAGCTTGTGCTGCAGGATGTCGCCAAGACTGACAGTGGCATGTACCGATGTGTGAGCAACGCCGACAAAACCGAGGCTGAAATTTCAGTTAAACGTAAGTTTTTATCAACAACTGGAGGAACTCCAACCTGACAGCAATCATATACCTTACAGGACCGAACAAGTTCATGAAGAAACTCAAGGACGCAACTGGAGACGAAACGCAAAAGTGCGTGCTTGAGGTGCAGGTCCAGGATGAGGAAGCGGACATCCAGTTCTTCCTCGGTGACCAAGAGATCACCAAGAGTGATAGGATCGATATCATTTCCCCTGGTGACGGTACGCATAAGCTGGTCTACAACCGACTCGAGCTGACCGACGCGGGTGAGATCACATGCGTGTGTGGACCGCTCGAGAGCAAGTGTACGCTGAAGGTTAACAAGAAGGAAACGAAACCGAAATTCGAGGTACCACCCAAAGTGGAATCACCTGCCAAGGAGCCTAAGGTGCTGGAGGTTCCGTTCTCAAGTGAGTGCACGCTAGCTTTTCAGAATTTTCAGTTCAATTTACTGTATTTTAATAAATCTCATTTAAAAATATCTTCTCCCTCCCACTCCCTTATCCACCCCCTGAATCTGTGCAGCCGGTGAGTCTCGCCAGTCCAAGGTCACCGTAAAGGTGTTCAAGGATGGCAAGCCGGTATCACCGGAAGAAGTTGATATAGTTGTAGAGAACGATAAGCTTGTTCTCAACTTTAAGAGCACTGAATTCAAAGATTCGGGCGAGTTTAGAATTGTGCTTGAAAATGCCGCCGGTGCAGAAGAGCATACCACCCAAGTTGTGTTTCAGGATAAACCACAGCCACCGCAGGAGCTGCAGTGCGTCAACATCTTCCAAACACGTTGTGTCGTCAAGTGGAAGGCTCCGGAGAACGATGGTGGAGCTGCTCTTGAGAAGTATGTACTGGAACGGCAGGATGTGTTCAAGCGATCCGGTTGGGACCCGCTTACCGATGTTCCTGGCGATACGCTCAAGTTTGCTTGCACGGATCTGACACCAGGCAGACATTACAAGTTCCGAGTTAAGGCAGTCAACAAGATGGGCGAATCGGAGTATTGTAGCATGGAGGAAGATATCATTGCAAAGGATCCATGGACCGAACCGGATCCGCCAAGAGATCTGATCATCTCCGATTGGGATAGAGAGTTTGTGGAACTCACCTGGAAGACACCGGCTTCCGATGGTGGTGCTCCAATCCAGAGTTATACCGTTGAGTACAAGCCCTACACTGCCGCCAACTGGAAACAGTTCGAGGATGTTGGTCCCAACCAGCTGACGACTACTCTCAAAGGACTAACGGTAGGCGAAACGTTCGAATTCCGCGTGAGGGCAAACAACCAGGGTGGCGCAAGTAAACCTAGTAACACCACAGAGCCATTGAAGATTCGAGACAGATATGTCAAGCCATTCATCGAGGGCGAAGGTCTCCAGCCAATCACACTGAAGAAGGGACAAACGATTCGGTACTATGTCCAGTACGGTGGCGAGCCAGAACCAGAAGTCGTTTGGGAGAAGGATGATATCCTTGTCATTTGCGACTCCGAAAAACGTAAAACCATCGACGTTGAGCACAACGCAACGACCATTCAAGTGCGCCATTCAGTCCGCGCAGATTCTGGCAACTACAAACTGAGGCTCAAGAATAGCAGCGGAGAGTTCGTTACCCAAGCCAAGGTCTTGGTTCTGGACGTACCAACGCAACCGATCGGACCGATCAAGATAGAAAAGGCAAGAGCCAACCACGTGGTGATCAGTTGGCAACCTCCGGAGGACACCGGTGGCTGTCCGTTGACGGGTTACCTACTGGAGAAAATGGACGTTGAAAACGGAACCTGGTTGCAGGCCGGCGAGTGCGGTGCTGACCAGCTAACGTTCGACTTCCAGCATTTACAAAAGGGAAGGAAGTTCGAATTTAGAGTTAAAGCATACAACAAGGAGGGAGAGTCGACTCCTCTGGAAACACTCCTGGCGGTGAAAACTGTCAATCCATACGGTAAGTGCGTGGGAATGCAATTGAAATTTAAGCTCTTTCAGGTATTAGAACAAACTTTTTCCAAATTGGTCATCTGTGTCACAAACATTGATATAGTTGTGGGGTTACCTTAACTGCCTCTTGATGGCCTCTGCATATGCTAACCCTTTCGAACGAATATTCAATCGACAGATCCTCCGGAAGCGCCTGGCAAGCCGGTCGTTGATGACTACGGTATCGACTTTGTGCAGCTGAAGTGGGAAGCTCCCGAGAAGGACGGTGGACGTCCGATTACGCACTACGTCGTTGAGTTCAAGAACAAGTTCTTGACCGACTGGACGGAGTGCGCCAAGACCGAGACGGCCGACGCCACGTGCAAGGTTACTGGACTAAAGGAGAAGGTCGTGTATCAGTTCCGCGTACGTGCCGTCAACAAGGGTGGCGCATCCAAGGCATCGGAGCCTAGCGACAACCACACCGTCAAGCACAAGAACTGTGAGTATCTCTGGCAGGGAAAGCATCCCGTAAACCTTGTAGATTTAAGCTGTCAACTCTGTCAACAGTTTTGCTATCAAATGGTCACGCGTGAGTATAGTGTTCCATCCCGTGATGGACAAACAACTGGTTCTAAAGTTTTGCCGCGTAAATGGGTCAAGAACTGCTTTCTAAGCAGCATTCTAACGCTTCCATTCGTTCGTACAGTGAAACCTCGTATCGATCGTACCAACCTGAAGAACGTTACCATCAAGGCTGGAAAGACTCATCTCTGGTCTGCGGACGTGAAGGGTGAGCCAGAGCCGGAGATCATCTGGTGCTGGCGAGACAACATTCCATTGACCGTAACCGAGAACATTAAGATTGAAAATGGCAACTACCACACCAACTTCTCGATCAAGGAAGCTAAACGTGCCGATACTGGCAAATACAAGGTCATCGCACAGAACGCCTCGGGCAAGGACGAGGAGGAAATCGAGCTGGTCGTGTTGGGTGCGCCCGGTAAATGCCAAGGCAAGTTGGAGATTTCCAACGTCACGAAGAAGGGCTTGAAGCTCAAGTGGAAGAAACCAGCCGATGACGGTGGCTGTCCGATTACCGAGTACAAGATTGAAAAGCTGAAGAACCGTAACGGAAAGTGGGTACGTTGTGGCACCGTGAAGGGAGGACCCGAAATCCTGGAAGCTGACATTACTGGACTTGACGAAGGCCAAACGTACAAATTCCGCGTTATCGGTGTAAACGCCGAGGGAGAATCGGAACCCCTCGAATCGGACGAGGTTGTGGCTAAGAATCCATTCGACGAACCATGGAAACCAGGCCAACCGGAAATTGTCGATTTCGACAACAAAACCGTCAAATTGAAGTGGGCTGCACCCAAGTCCGATGGCGGTGCGCCAATCCAGAACTACGTTATTCAGAAGAAGGATCGTTTCAAGGAATGGGAAGATGTGCTCGAGGTACCTGGAGGTGAAACTACCGCAACGGTGGAAGATTTGAAGGAGAACACCGAGTGCCAGTTCCGTATCATTGCCGTCAACAAGGCTGGCCGCTCGCCCGAGTCGGAACCAACTGGAACGCATAAGGTTAAGCATCGTGCATGTAAGTATTTTTGTCTGCTGACTTCTTTGAACACCCACACATTGATCAAATCTATCTGCAGTGAAACCTCGTATCGATCGTACAAATCTGAAGCCCATTGTGGTGCGTGGTGGCAAGATGGTTCACTACGACGTGAACGTGAAGGGTGAGCCGGAGCCAGAGATCACCTGGTCTCTGAAGGAGAAGCAGGTGTTCAACGACGACCACTACGAAATCGTCAACCAGAACTACAACACCAAGTTTACCATCAAGGACAGCTTGCGCAAGCATAGCGGTCTGTATGAAATTATGGCCAAGAACCAGCATGGTATGGACAAAGAGGTCGTGGAGATCACTGTTTTGGCTAGTCCCAGCAGACCAAAGGGTCCTCTGGAAGTTAAAGATGTCACTAAGGATGGTTGCAAGCTGAAATGGAAGAAGCCTGATGATGACGGAGGCAAACCAATTACCGGATATGTACTGGAGAAGTACGATCAGAAGGTTGGACGCTGGGTGCCGATCGGAAAAACTCCTGGAACTGCGGAAGAGTTCGACGTAACTGGACTGCAGGAAGGTCAGCACTACAAGTTCCGCGTTAAGGCTGTCAATGACGAGGGCGAATCTGAGCCCCTGGAGACCGAAGAGTACACCGTTGCAAAGAATCCGTTCGATGTGCCGAAGGCTCCTACCGACGTAGTCATCAACGATTGGGACAATTCCAGCGTTACTCTGCAATGGAAGCGGCCTTACTCGGACGGAGGTGCCGCCATTACTGGCTATTTCATCGAAAAGAAGGAACGTGGTGAAACCAAATGGGAGCCAGCTCTTACTACGCACAGTCCTGAGTGCCAAGCCAAGCTGGGAGATTTGCCAGAGAAACACATCTTCCAGTTCCGCGTTAGCGCGATCAATAAGGCCGGAACGGGTGAAGCTTCCGATCCAACTAACTTCCATACTATTAAGCATCGCAATCGTAAGTATTCATCGTCAGAACTTTTACTCTATTATGAAGATGAAATAATAAATGCGTTTAAAGACAGTCTTTCACTCCTAACTTCTTCTAATTTAAATTTACAAATTTTAGCTAAAACCCAATGGCATGAAGTCTTTCTTACTACTTCACAAGATCTTCATCCATTGGAAGCCGTAATCCATGCGATCACAAACTAATTCCTCCTCTATTTCTCGTAGTGCGTCCGCGTATCGATCGTACCAACTTGGCGGCGGTCACCATCAAGGCTGGACTGTCAGTTCAGTACGATATCGACATCGAGGGTGAGCCAGCACCGACGGTTAAATGGTTGCACGGCGAAAAGGAAGTTGCTACCGATGCCGACTACAAGATCGACAACATCGACTACAACACCAAGTTCTTTATCCTGCGAGGTCGCAGAAATCTCAGCGGCAAGTACACCATCGTGGCGACCAACGCTCACGGTGAGGATCGTGCTGAGGTTGAGATCACCATCTTGAGCAAGCCGAGTACGCCGCAGGGTCCGCTGGAGGCTTCGGATGTGCACAAGCACGGATGCAAGCTGAAGTGGAAGCCACCACTAGACGACGGTGGTATGCCAATCGAGGGATACGAAATTGAAAAGTTGGATCCGCTCACCGGACAATGGATTCCGTGTGCTCAGAGCACCACTCCGGAAGTTAACGTTGCTGGTCTCCAAGAGGGCAAACAGTACAAGTTCCGCGTCAAGGCATTTAACAAGGAAGGTGACAGTGAGCCTTTGGAGATGGAGACTGTTGTGATCGCGAAGGATCCGTACAGCGAGCCAAGCAAGCCCGGTCGTCCGACTCCGATTAACTGGAGCAAGGACTTTGTTGAGCTGGAATGGACCAAGCCAAAATCTGATGGTGGTGCTCCAATTAGCGAGTACATCATTCAGAAGCGTGACAAAGCTAGCCGTAAGTGGCAAGATGCTGCGACGATCGGTGGCGATCGTACTCGTGGAATGGTGGAAGATGTCGAAGAGGGTCATGAGTATGAGTTCCGTGTGATTGCTGTTAATAAGGCCGGTCCGTCGGAGCCTAGCGATATTTCAGATAGCGTTGTCGCTAAGCCTCGTTTCCTGGCGCCAAGAATTGATCGTAAGAACCTGGACAAGAAGATTCTTCGCTCTGGACAGTTGCTCAATGTTGAAGCAGATATCACTGGTGAACCAGCACCAAAGGTTACTTGGGAGCTCAAGGAAAAGGTTATCACTGGCGGAGGAGATGAACGTATCAGGTTGGACAATGAAGACTACAAGACTAATCTGATCATTAGGAACCTGAAACGCGCAGACTCTGGCATTTACAAGATCACTGCCAAGAATCCCTCTGGTACCGACATGGTTGAAATGGAGCTTGTTGTCCTGGCTAAACCATCCAAGTGTATGGGTCCTCTGAAGGTGTCGGATGTGACAGCCGAGGGATGTAAGTTGGCCTGGTTGCCACCAGAGGATGATGGAGGCGAGCCCATTCAGGCGTACGTCGTCGAGCGTATGGATGTCGACAGCGGTCGCTGGATTCAAGTTTGCGAATCCCGATTCCCAGAGGCGGATGTTTCTGGACTCCAGGAAGGAAAGGATTACATGTTCCGCGTAAAGGCCGTCAACAGCGAGGGTGAATCTGAGCCGCTGGAGACCGACACCAGCATCCGAGCGAAGAACCCTTACGACCCACCGAGTGCTCCCGGAAAGCCCAAGGCAACCGACTGGTCCAGGAAGCATGTGGTCCTGGAGTGGAAGGAACCGGAAAGCGACGGTGGTGCCCCGATTACCAAGTACATCATCGAAAAGAAGGATGTCAACAGCACTAAGTGGCAAAAGGCTATGGAAACCGACGAACCTGTCACGAAGGCTAAGGTTCCGGATCTGTTTGAGGGTACAACGTACCAGTTCCGCGTGAAGGCAGTCAACAAGGGTGGACATAGTCCTTACTCGCCAATTTCTGAACCAGTTTTGGTTAAGGACCGCTTTGCTCCACCAAGAATCGATCGTTCTACGCTCAAGAACTTGACACTGAAGGGTGGACAGTCATTGAGGTTGGATTGCAAGATCAGTGGCGAGCCTGCACCGACGAAGTATTGGTTGTTGAACAAGGCACGCGTTGAAAAGGACAACCCCGATGTGCGTGTTGAGTTTGAAGACTATCGTGCTAAGTTGACTATCAGCAGCGTTACCCGTGCACACAACGGTCCATATGAAATTAAGGCTGAAAATGCTTCTGGTTACGATGAGGTCCAAATCAATATCACTGTCCTGGATAAACCTACTGCACCAGAAGGACCGTTGAAGGTATCGAACGTACACAAAGAGGGATGCTCTCTGAAGTGGAATCCACCACTAGACGATGGCGGTGTTCCAATCGATCACTACAATGTGGAGAAGTTTGACAAGGAAACTGGACGATGGGTTCCAGTTGGAAGGACTGCCGATACTCACATGGAAGTCGCCAACTTGGAACCGGGCCAGGAATATCTGTTCCGCGTCTCGGCTGTCAACGATGAGGGTGTATCTGAGCCACTGGCTACCGATACGTACATGCTGGCGAAGAATCCATTCGACGAGCCAAGCAAACCAGGCACCCCGGAAGCCTACGACTGGGACAAGAACTTTATCGAGTTGCGCTGGACTCCACCGGTCAGCGATGGTGGATCTCCGATTACCAAGTACGTTCTCGAAAAACGCACTCACGGCACCATCAAGTGGATCAGATGTGCCGAGGTTATTGGCAACAAGTGCGAGGCTAAGGTGACTGAGCTAAACGAAGGTGAAGTGTACGAGTTCAAGGTTCGAGCCGTTAACGAAGCTGGTCCGGGTATCTGGAGTGACCACAGCAAACCGATCACCGCTAAGCCAAGAAAACGTGAGTACTGCTTTATATTTTCTAAGGCAATTCAATATTAACCGAGTACTTTATTTCAGTGCCACCCAAGATCGATCGTCGCAACCTCAAGAACCTCAGCGTTGCTGTCGGTGAACCGTTTGGCTTCGACGTCAAGATCTCGGGTGAACCTGCTCCTGAAGTGGACTGGACCATCAACGATCGCATGGTTACGGTGACTACCACTCGTACGATCGATAACGTACCGTACAACAGCAAGTTTGTCAACACCGAACCAGATCGCAGAGATTCTGGCAAGTACGTGATCAAGGCAACCAACAAGTTCGGCACCGATCAGGTTGAGATCACTGTTACCGTGAGATGTAAGTTATAGCCTCGTGAACTCTGTTGAACGAAACTTAAAGTGTTATTTATAAATTACAGCTAAGCCTAGCATTCCTGAGGGTCCATTGGAGGTCAAGGACATGACCAAGGACAGCTGCAAGCTGGAATGGCAAAAGCCAAAGGACGATGGTGGTGTTCCAATCGATCATTACGTTATCGAGAAGTTCGATCCGGATAATGGTATCTGGATGACCGCCGGAAAGACCGACGGACCGTTCACCGAGTTCCCGGTTGAAGGACTGGTTCCTGGTCATCGTTACAAGTTCCGTGTCAAGGCTGTGAACCCCGAGGGTGAATCCGAGCCGTTGGAGACCGCTGGAACTGTTCTTGCCAAGGATAGCTTCTGTAAGTAATTCCTATCATGTTAAAGGTTCATTTTAGTAACCATTATTTCTTTCTTCAATAGCTGTTCCTGATACCCCAAGCGCTCCAACGGTTGTTGATTGGTCCGAGAATCACGCTGTTCTTAAGTGGCCGGAGCCCGACGATGGTGGCAGCCCAATAACTGGTTACATCATTGAGAAGAAGGATAAATACAGTCCGATCTGGGAGAAGGCATGCGAAACTACGTCGCCGAACCCGACTGCTACGGTGGGAGGACTGGTCGAAGGCAACGAGTATCAGTTCCGCGTTGTCGCTGTCAACAAGGCTGGACAGTCGGATCCGTCTGACGCTAGCCGCACGTTCACTGCCAAGCCTCGCTTTGCTCCTCCCAAGATTGATCGTAGAACGATCAGAGATCTTTCGATCTCTGCCGGATCGATGCTCAAGTTTGATGTTGTCATCACTGGCGAGCCAGCTCCTAAAACCGAATGGCGTATCAACAAGGCTCACGTTACCGATAGGCGTGCTGAAATTCTCGACACGGAATACAACTCCAAGTTTATTCTGCGTCCAGCAAATCGTAACGATTCTGGAGACTACGAAATCACTGCCACGAACTCGTCTGGTCGTGACCAGGTCCAAGTTCAGGTGGTCGTTACTGACAAACCCACTCCACCGGAAGGACCGATGCTGGTGTCGGACATCACCAAAGAAACTTGCAAACTCAAGTGGAAGCGCCCACGTGACGATGGTGGATGTGACATCGAATATTACCAGATTGAACGTTACGACGATGAGGCAAAGGCATGGATTCCACATGCTCGCAGCGTAGAAACGAATGCCGACATCAGTGGACTGCAGAACGGCAAGAAGTACAAGTTCCGTGTCAGCGCGATCAATGCCGAAGGCGAATCCAAGCCTCTCGAGCAGGATGGTGAATTCGTTGCCAAGAATCCGTTCGACGAACCGTCCGCTCCTCGTGATTGCAAGGCCACCGACTGGGGTCCAGACTTTGTCCAGCTCGTCTGGCAGCCTCCGGTTAGTGATGGTGGGTCCCCAGTTACTGGTTACGTTGTCGAAGTTAAGGACAAGTACGGTGAATGGGAGAGGAAGATGCAGGTGCCAGCCAGTGCTACCGAGGCCTTCGTGCCGGATCTCATGGAAGGACAAAAGTACGAATTCCGTGTTCGTGCGGTGAACGATGCCGGTCCTAGCGATCCAAGCAACGCCACGCCTCCAATTATCTGCAAGCAGAAGAACCAGCCTCCAAGAATTGATCGCACGAATCTCAACGATGTGCGCATCAAGGCTGGAAACAATGTTGTCTTTGACGTTAAGGTCACAGGTGAACCGATCCCGACTACCAAGTGGTCGTTGAACAAGCGTGAGCTTAAACAGAACGAGCGTTTCAAGATTCAGAACTACGACTACAACACTAAGATTACGATTCGCTCAGCAACTCGTGGAGAAACGGGCACTTACACTATCGAAGCCGAGAATGAAAATGGAAAGGATTCGGCCGAGGTGTTTGTGACGGTGTTGGATGTTCCGAGCCCGCCTCGTGGTCCACTCAAGGTCAAGGAAATCACCAACAATGGAGCCACCCTGGAATGGCTAGCTCCAGAGGATGACGGTGGTCTACCGATTGACAACTACATCATTGAGAAGCTGGACGAAACCAAGGGAACGTGGGCGTACGCCGGCGATTCTGGATACAACGTTTGCAATGCCGAAATCGATGGTCTCATTGAAGGACATTCGTACAAGTTCCGTGTGCGTGCTCAGAACAAGATGGGCAAATCGGAACCACTGTCGATGGCCAACGCTGTTGTGGCGAAGAATCCGTTCCGTGCTCCTGCACGTCCGGATAACGTCGTTATCAAGGACTACGACAAAGATTACGTCGAGCTGGAGTGGCAGGCCCCGGATAACGATGGAGGTGCGCCAATAACTGGTTACGTGATTGAGAAGCTCAGCAAATATTCTGGAGACTGGGAGAAGTGTGTTGAAGTTGAAGGAAACAAAACTGCTGCCAAGGTTCCAGATCTCATCGAAGGAACGGCTTACCAGTTCCGCGTAAAGGCAATCAACCGCGCAGGAGAAGGTGAAGCCAGCAGGCCAACTGAATCGCACATTGCTCGTAGCAAGAACCAACCACCAAAGATCGATCGTTACTCGATGTCCAACGTCAAGGTTCGTGCTGGACTCACCTTTGAGTTTGATGTTCCTGTTCAGGGTGAGCCTGTTCCAGCCAAGGAATGGACGCACAAGGATAACATGATCATCAACACGGATCGCGTCAAGGTTCTTTACGAAAACTACAGAACCAAGCTGCGCGTTATGGATGTAAAGCGGGCGGACAGTGGCGTTTACACTTTGACCGCTAAGAACAAGAACGGCGTTGACATCGCTGATGTGAATGTTACTGTTTTGGACGTTCCAGCACCACCAGAGGGACCCATTCGTTTCGAGAACCTGTCGAAGAATGGCGTAACAATGATGTGGCGTCCGCCAAAGGATGATGGTGGATCTGAAATTTTGCACTACGTTGTCGAGAAACTGGACACCGATCAGCTCCGCTGGATTCCGGTTGGTGAAACTATCTCCACGAAGATTCGTCCGGATAACTTGATTGAGGGTCACTCGTACCAGTTCCGTGTTAGGGCTGTTAACAAGCAGGGTGAATCCATCCCATTGTCTACTTCCCAGCCGATCACTGCCAAGGATCCTTACGCCAAGCCCGACAAGCCTGGAAAGCCTGTGGCCGCTGACTGGGGAGATAACTTCGTACAGCTGGAATGGAGCATTCCAAAGAAGGACGGAGGATCGCCGATCACGAGCTACATCGTTGAGAAGAAGCCTCGTTACGGAGATTGGAAGTTTGCTGGTGAATTCACCGATTTGTTCCATCCTCACGCAAAGATCACCGATCTCACGAAGGACGAAGAGTATGAGTTCCGCGTGTGTGCCGTAAACAAGGCCGGTGTGGGTGACCCAAGCGAGTCTTCCGACCCTGTTTTGTGCAAGTCTCGTTTCGTGGCCCCGCACTTCGACAAGGGCGCTCTGAGGGACATGATTATCCCCGTTGGCAAGAAGATTGCGTACAACGTTTCTGTGGAAGCCTCGCCAAAGGTCACTGCTGTCTGGAAGCGCAATGGCGTTGTAATTCCAGAATCACAGAGAGTTATTCGTGAAGATTACAACAACGAGGTTTCTCTTGAGATTCCATTCTCGGTTCGTGACGACAGCGGTATGTACACTCTCATTGTGAAGAACGAATGTGGCGAGTTCTCCGCCTCAGCTCACGTTACCGTGTTGGACAAACCAGCCCCACCAGAAGGTCCGCTTAAGATCAGCAATATTACTACTGAGGGATGTCGTCTGGAATGGAAGCTACCCAAGGACGACGGTGGTAGTGCAATCACTCATTACGTCATCGAGAAAATGGACATGTCGCGTGGTACTTGGACTGCTGCTGGAATGAGCACTTCGCTGGTGAACGAGATTTCGCGTCTCATTCACAACAAGCGTTATTCGTTCAGAGTGAAGGCTGTCAACGAGATTGGTGAATCGGAGGCATTAGAATCGTCTCATCCGATTGTTGCCAAGAACGACTTCGAAGAGCCATCGCAGCCCCCGAAACCGCAGGTTGTCGATTGGGATGCCAACTCGGTTAGCTTGGAATGGAATGCGCCCAAGTCCGACGGAGGAGCTCCGATCACAGAGTACATTATCCAGAAGAAAGAAAAGGACAGCCCGTACTGGAGCAATGCTGGAAAAGTTCCTGGAATCCAGCGTAACCTCAAGGTTCCGGATCTTGCTACTGAAACTGAATGGGAGTTCCGTGTTATTGCTGTCAACGCTGCAGGAGAGTCCGAGCCTTCGGATGCATCGGATGCTGTGTTGACTCGTTCGAGATTCATTGCTCCGAAGATCGTTACCCCGTTGCGTGACATGGTGGTCAAGGCTGGATTGATCTTCCACTTGGATGTGAACTTTACTGGCGAGCCTGCTCCGGAAGTCACATGGACGTTGAACGGTAAACCAGTTGAAACTGATAAACGCACCACGTTGACCGCTGTTGGACATCATACCATCGTGCACACTGTAAATTGTAACCGTGGAGACTCAGGGGAATACAAGCTGGTTATCAAAAACTCGAGCGGAACTGACGAAGGCCAGATGCGTCTAACCGTTCTGGACCGTCCAGATCCACCAGAGGGCCCAATGAACTACGAAGAGATTACCGAGAAGAGCGTAACGATTTCGTGGAAGCCACCAAAGGACAATGGAGGATCCGAAATTACTGGATACGTTGTGGAGAAGAAGGATCTCACCCACGGTGGTGGATGGGTCCCGGCCGTTGCTTATGTCAGTCCGAAGTACACTCATACTGTCGTGCCACGTCTGAACAAGGGCAACAAATACGAGTTCCGTGTTATGGCTGAGAATCTGCAAGGCCGCTCGGAGGGTCTGATGAGCAAGCACCCAGTGGTTGCCAAGGATCAGTTTGTTGTTCCTGGAGCACCGACTAAACCGGACATTATCGATAGCAACTACGATCAAATTACAATCAGCTGGAAGCCACCAATCAGTGATGGAGGATCGAGAATTACCGGATACAACATTGAACGTCGTGATGCTACTACTGGTCGCTGGATCTTGGCGAATAAGTATCCAGTACAAAACATTGAGTTTACTGATACTGGCGTTACTAAGAACAAACAGTACGACTACCGTGTCTCGGCTGTCAACGCTGCCGGCCAGGGCAGTCCTAGCGATCCATCTCACAAAGCTTGGGCCAAACCGATGCAGCAGAAACCGGCTCTCAACATGGACAGCTTCAGAAAGCGGACTATCAAGGTTCGTGCTGGTGAACCAATCATCATCACTATCCCACTGGTGGGTGCTCCCATCCCTACCGTCGAATGGTTCCGCAGCGGTGTTAAGATTCCGGAAACTTCCCGAGTTTCGATTGATACCAACAGTGAGCAAACCGTGTTCCGTGTGGAGAAGAGCGACCGTATTGACTCTGATACTTACAAGATCAAGGCTTCCAACCAGTATGGCGAAGACGTCAAAGAATTCGAAGTTATTGTGGTTGATCGTCCTCAGCCTCCAAGGAATGTGTTTGCTCTGGAGACTACTCAAGATACTGTCACGCTCAACTGGGACGCTCCCAAAGACGATGGTGGTTCAGAAATCACGGGATACAGCATTGAATACAAAGAGTTCCCATCGGACAACTGGAAGATGGTGTACGGTACTGTTCCTCGTTGCTCGCATACAGTCAAGCATTTGACCGAAAACCACGAATACATCTTCCGTGTTCGTGCTGAAAATCTGTATGGAGCCTCGGAACCGACTGAGAGCAAGACCATTTCGCCAAAGAGCCCCGATCCACCACAGGCCGTCGACAAGCCAGTCGTCGAAGATTTCACTCCAAGCTCGTGTACCATCTCATGGAAGCCTCCACGTGTGCAAACCAGACCAGTTGTTGGATACATTGTCGAGAAACGCGAACGTGGAACCGGCGATTGGGTACAGGTTAACAACTATCCAACTGCTAACCTCACGTACACTATTCCTGATCTGATGGAAGGATTCCGCTACGAATTCCGTGTCAAGACTGTTAATGATGTCGGCTGCAGCAAGCCAAGCGAACCAACAGATCCGATCACTGCCCAACACCAGCGCAAGCGTCCGAATCAACCAGATCCACCGGCAATAGAAAAGATCGCTCGCAGCAGTGTTTCGCTTTCGTGGCGTACGTTGCGCAGAGATGCCAAGGAAAAGATCAAGGGATACATTGTGCAGTATCGTCTCAAGGACGCCGAAAACTGGTCTGATGCCAACAGTAAGGATGATTTGATCTCAGATCAATATTACCGCGTAGAGAACTTGGAAGAGGGTAAGGAGTACCAGTTCCGCCTTATTGCTGTCAACGACATTGGATCGTCTGACCCATCCCGTCCGAGCATTTCGGTCAGCTTGGCAGAACAGCCCAACAGACCAAAGATGGATCTCAGCAATGTTCGTGATATCACGGTAAGAGCAGGAGATGACTTCAACATCCACGTTCCGTATACTGCCTTCCCGAAACCGGTTGCAACTTGGTTGGCCAACGAAGAACAAATCGACGATTCCGACTCTCGTGTGCACAGACAGCTTACTGACGAAGCTGCCAGCATTGTTGTGACCAACAGCAAGCGTACGGACTCCAAGCAGTACCGTTTGATGTTGAAGAACCCATCTGGTACCGATATTGCCACGTGCAATGTTAAGGTTTTGGATAGACCAAGCAAGCCTGAGAATGTCGCTGTTGAGTCCTTTGGAGGTGAACATCTTATTCTGTGCTGGAACACCCCATTGGATGATGGTGGTTCACCGGTTACCAACTACGTCGTCGAGAAGAAGGACAAGAGCTCATCGAACTGGACCAAGGTCAGCAGCTACTGCACTGCTACATTCCTCAAGATTCGCAATCTACGTATCAACCAGCAGTATGAGTTCCGTGTCTATGCCGAAAACAAGTACGGAATGTCTGATCCAGGACAATCTGGTGCGATTGTTGCCAAACATCCGTTCGATATTCCAACTCAGCCGGGAACACCGACTCGAGTGGAAACCACTGAAGACTCTGTCACCATTACCTGGACTAAGCCGGCTAGCAACGGTGGTTCGCCAATCACTCACTACGTTGTTGAGAAGCGTCTCGCTTCTGAAGGTAGCTGGACTAAGGTACAGCAGGGTTCGCTCAAGGATCTGGTGTGCAAGGTTGCGGGACTCACTGAAAATCGGGAATACATCTTCCGTGTGGCCGCTGTTAACGCAGCTGGACAGAGTCCATTCAGTTCTGCATCGGATCCAATTATGGTTACTGCTGCGTTCACTTCTCCGAAGATTACTTCCGACATTGGTATGCGGGACATCTTGGTTATCGCTAAGGATCCGTTCAAGATCATCGTACCATACTCTGCTTCTCCGAGACCAGACGCCTTCTGGTTGGTCAATGGTAACGAAGTCTCAAGAAACGATAGAATTGAACTTCACATTAACGACAATGAGGCTGTCTTCAAGAATGATAACGCCAAGCGCATGGATTCTGGAAGCTACACCATCCATTTGGTCAATTGCGTTGGTAAGGATACTGCTTCTTGCCGTGTGTTGGTTGTTGACAAGCCAACACCACCGATTGGACCACTTGAAGTTACGGAGATTACGCCCGAATCTTGTACTCTGACGTGGAAGGTGCCGCTTGATGATGGTGGTAGTCCGATTACAAACTACATCGTTGAACGATATGAGCCGCTCGGATACTGGACCAAGGCTAGCAGCTTTGTTCGTTCCAACCATTACGACAACATGGGAATGGAAGCTAACAAGCAGTACAGCTTCCGAGTACGCGCTGAGAACCAGTACGGCATCAGCGATCCGTTGATTCTTGAGGAACCAATTATTGCCCGCTATCCGTTCACTGTTCCGGATCCACCAAATCCACCACGTGTTACCGATTGGGATGCCAACTACGTCACGGTCACCTGGGAACGCCCGCTCATGGATGGAGGTTCCCGTATTCAGGGCTATCGCTTCGAGTACAGAGATGTTACTGACAGCTCATGGATTATATGCAACTTCCTCATTAAGGACAACACGTACCAGGTGTACAATCTGCTGCCTGGCCGTCAGTACGAGTTCCGTGTTCGTGCGCAGAACGCTGCTGGTGTGAGCAAGCCTTCGGCATCGTCTAAGAAGTTCAAGATTCACGGAAAGGTTACGGCACCATCGCCACCTGGAGCACCGGCAATTGTCAAGGTTGGCAAGAGCTTCGTTGACCTTAGCTGGACGACACCAGCCAGTGACGGTGGTTCCAAGATCACCGGATACTACGTCGAGAGACGAGACATTGGTGGTGCCCGATGGGTCAAGTGCAACGAGTCGAATATTCCAGTTACTGAGCTCACGGTTACGAACCTCATTGAGGGCGGAGTTTACGAGTTCCGCGTTTACGCTGTCAATAATTACGGAGTTTCTCCACCATCTGTAGAGACACGCTCGGTCAGAATTGGTGAATTGCTCGATACGGAGAAACCAGAATGGGTGCAAAGATTGAAGTTCAGCTTGGTGCCTTTGGGCAAGTCTGTACAGCTGACATGTGAGGCTCACGGTAAACCTGAACCAACCTGCAGATGGCTGCGCAACGGAAAGGAGATTACGCATGGAGGACAGTTCGCACTGGAAAGCAAGAACGGTGTGTTCTCGCTGCACATTTCCAACGTTACTTACCGCGATGAGGGTGATTACACTTGCGAGGCAATCAACTTTGTTGGCGTCGTTCACACTACGGCTGCGGTCAAGATTGGAGTGCCACCGAAATTGGTCAACATTCCATCGGACGTGTACCTAATCAAGGGAGATAACGCAAAGATTAAGCTTGGATTTAGCGGCGACCAGCCACTGGAGGTTAACATCTCGAAGGATCGTGAGAAGTTGATCGAAACCGAGCACATTAAATACACCGTGTTTGATGATTATGCTGTTATCTACATCAGAGAAGTGGAACAAGTTGACCAGGGTGTATACTTGGTCAACTTTAAGAACGACAGTGGAAGCGTTTCGTGCAACGTTAATGTTCACGTCACTGGACTTCCTGGACCTCCAACTGGACCTCTGCTTACCAGCCATATTACGAAGAACATGTGCACAATTTCGTGGAAACCACCAGCATCGGATGGTGGACGCAAGATCACTCACTATGTCATTGAACGTCGTGATATCAAGTCGCAGCACTGGCTAATTGTATCGAACTACGTCAAGGAATGTCAGTTGATCGTTAAGGGATTGATCGAGAACTCCGAGTACATGTTCCGTGTGTCGGCTGTTAACGAGAATGGAATGGGCGCACCATTGGTGGGAGTCGATGCCATCAAGGCTCGTGGACCGTACGATCTGCCATCGCCACCTGGTATTCCGATCATCCACGAAGTGGGAGGTGACTTTGTCAACCTGGAATGGGAGAAACCTGTCTCCGACGGAGGCTCCCGTATTACCGGATACTGGATCGAGAAGCGTGAACAGGGCATTGAAACATGGCAGCGCGTCAACACCGTGTCGTGCTCTATCTGCACCATCAACTGCGTCAATCTGGTTGAGGGACGATTCTACGAGTTCCGTGTTGCTGCTCAGAACGAAGTCGGCATTTCCGAATTCTCGAAGGCTTCGCAGCTGGTAAAGGCTGAAGATCCAGATGTGTGCAAGGCACCAGAAGTTGTCAAGCCACTGAACACAATGACTTGCGTGCAGAACAGAAATGTCGAGTTTGTCTGCAAGATCACCGGTGTTCCCAGGCCCAAGATTACCTGGCACAAGGGAGCTCGCGAGATCTGCTCTGGATCGCGTTATCATATGTACAGCGATGGAGATATGCACCATTTGGCTATCAACGATGTGTTTGGCGAAGATGCCGATGAGTACACTTGCCGTGCCGTCAACAAGGGAGGCGTTAAGTCTACCAAGGCTTCGCTCATCATCAAATCGCCACCAAAACTGAACGTTCCTCCGCGATTCCGTGATACTGCCTTCTTCGATAACGGCGAGAACATTGAGATCAAGATTCCGTTCACTGGATTCCCGAAACCAAGATGTCACTGGAACCTCAAGGGTGAACAGATCGAGTCTGGTAGCCATTATCACATTGAAACTCGTGAGCGACACACTGTGTTGACTATTCGTGATGGTTCTCAGTTCGACTCTGGCGACTACACAATCACCATCGAGAACGAATTGGGACAGGACACCGCCGAAATCAAGATTCAAATCAGCGATCGTCCAGACAAGCCGAAGAACCTTAGCGTCGACCAGATTGGACTGGATCACGTTACTCTTAGCTGGCTGGCACCATCTTGGGATGGTGGAGCAAGCATTACCAACTACATCGTTGAGAAACGCGAAGTTCCGTTGTCCACCTGGATCCGCGCTGGCACCACCCGCTTCAATCAGCTTATCGTTCCGCATCTGTCTCCTGGACATCAGTACGAGTTCCGTTGCTTTGCTGAAAACGTTTACGGCCGCTCTGATCCATCAGATCAGACCGAATTGGTCAGTCTGAAGGATCTGGGCATTAAGCAAGTCAAGCGCGTCAAGTACGAGCTGGACGAGAACGGCAAGCCGAAACGCCAGGGCAAGCGTGAGCCAATTGGAGACTACGATACCTATGTGTTTGACGTGTTCTCTAAATACCAAACGAAGCCAGTTGAGATCTCCAACAAGAGCGTCTATGATCTGTACGAGATTTTGGAGGAAATTGGTACGGGAGCGTTTGGCGTTGTTCATCGTTGCCGTGAGCGCAAGACTGGAAATGTGTTTGCCGCCAAGTTCATCCCAGTGTCTCAGAACTCTGAGCGTGACTTGATTCGCAAGGAAATTGACATCATGAACCAGTTGCACCATCGCAAGTTGATCCACCTGCACGATGCCTTCGAGGATGAGGACGAGTTTGTGCTGATTTACGAGTTCTTGTCTGGAGGTGAACTGTTTGAGCGCATCACCACCGAAGGCTACCGCATGTGCGAACAGGAGATCATTGAGTACATGAAGCAGATCTGCGAGGCTGTCAAGTACATGCATGAGAAGAACATCATCCACTTGGATATCAAGCCGGAGAATGTCATGTGCCAGACGAGAAACAGCAACCAAGTTAAGCTGATCGATTTCGGATTGGCCACCCGACTGAACCCCAACGAAATGGTCAAGATCTCGACAGGAACCGCTGAGTTTGCTGCTCCGGAAATTGTTGAGCGTGAACCGGTTGGTTTCTACACTGACATGTGGGCTGTGGGTGTGTTGGCATACGTTTTGATTAGCGGTCTTTCACCATTCGCTGGCGAGACCGACATCGATACGTTGAAGAACATCAAGCAAGGAACGTGGGAGTTCGATGAGGTTGCATTCAAGGACGTGTCGGAAGAGTGCAAGGACTTTATCCGCCGGCTGTTGATCAAGACCAAGGAGAAGCGTATGACTGCTCACGAGTGTCTGATGCACGCCTGGTTGAGCGATAGCTACAACAGCTCGACTTCGCTGATCTCGATTGAACGCTACAAGACCATCCGCGATCTTATCCGCAGAAAGTATGACAACTGGGCATCGTTTGTGCTGCCGCTGGGTAGACTTTCGGAATACTCTGCACTGCGCAAGTTGCTCGTTACCAAGTACAAGATCCACGAAACCTCGTTCGACCGACGACAGGCTGCTCCACGGTTCGTCATTCGTCCGCAGTCGGCATTCTGTTACGAAGGACAGAGTTGCAAGTTCTACTGCCGTGTTATTGGTGTGGCAACTTCGGTTGTGACCTGGTACCACAACAACCAGGAGCTCAAGCAGTCGGTCAAGTTCATGAAGCGTTACGCCAACGACGACTACTACTTCATTATCAACCGCGTCAAGCTGGACGATCGTGGCGAGTACATTATCCGTGCTGAGAACCACTACGGATCTCGCGAGGAAGTCATCTTCCTGAATGTCCACCCGATGTCTAAGCAGATCCCTGTGTACAGGCCCGAAA
>NW_026292907.1:0-27974 GCF_016801865.2 Culex pipiens pallens | reverse complement strand
TTCATTTTTCGAAAATGTCGAAAGTTAAACCATTTGCTACCCGATTTGATTCCCACCTAATTTGCTCTCGAGTTTTCCCCCGAGTCTCCCACCGCGCGTAGCAAAGCAGGTATCAAATTTGATCTCAAGTTCATCTGTAGAAGAAAAATATGTGTCGGTACCTGTCGGGTACTCATTTTCTGATACCCGACAAGTACCGGCAAGCCGGGGGCAAAGTTTTGAATGCGTGTTTCGGAGATTTTCTATGTCTGCTCTTATGGGTGATTCAAAAATTCAAAAATTAAAAATTCAAAAATTCAAAAATTCAAAAATTCAAAAATTCAAAAATTCAAAAATTCAAAAATTCAAAAATTCAAAAATTCAAAAAAATCAAAAATTTAAAAATTTAAAAATTTAAAAATTTAAAAATTTAAAAATTTAAAAATTTAAAAATTTAAAAATTTAAAA
Source organism: Culex pipiens pallens (assembly GCF_016801865.2). Taxonomy (NCBI): domain Eukaryota; kingdom Metazoa; phylum Arthropoda; class Insecta; order Diptera; family Culicidae; genus Culex; species Culex pipiens. The sequence continues at coordinate 27,527 of NW_026292907.1, read as the reverse complement.
ATTTAAAAATTTAAAAATTTAAAAATTTAAAAATTTAAAAATTTAAAAATTTAAAAATTTAAAAATTTAAAAATTTAAAAATTTAAAAATTTAAAAATTTAAAAATTTAAAAATTTAAAAATTTAAAAATTTAAAAATTTAAAAATTTAAAAATTTAAAAATTTAAAAATTTAAAAATTTAAAAATTTAAAAATTTAAAAATTTAAAAATTTAAAAATTTAAAAATTTAAAAATTTAAAAATTTAAAAATTTAAAAATTTAAAAATTTAAAAATTTAAAAATTTAAAAATTTAAAAATTTAAAAATTTAAAAAATTTAAAAATTTAAAAATTTAAAAATTTAAAAATTTAAAAATTTAAAAATTTAAAAATTTAAAAATTTAAAAATTTAAAAATTTAAAAATTTAAAAATTTAAAAATTTAAAAATTTAAAAATTTAAAAATTTAAAAATTTAAAAATTTAAAAATTTAAAAATTTAAAAATTTAAAAATTTAAAAATTTAAAAATTTAAAAATTTAAAAATTTAAAAATTTAAAAATTTAAAAAAAATAATTTTAATTTTTAAATTTTTAAATTTTTAAATTTTTAAATTTTTAAATTTTTAAATTTTTAAATTTTTAAATTTTTAAATTTTTAAATTTTTAAATTTTTAAATTTTTAAATTTTTAAATTTTTAAATTTTTAAATTTTTAAATTTTTAAATTTTTAAATTTTTAAATTTTTAAATTTTTAAATTTTTAAATTTTTAAATTTTTAAATTTTTAAATTTTTAAATTTTTAAATTTTTAAATTTTTAAATTTTTAAATTTTTAAATTTTTAAATTTTTAAATTTTTAAATTTTTAAATTTTTAAATTTTTAAATTTTTAAATTTTTAAATTTTTAAATTTTTAAATTTTTAAATTTTTAAATTTTTAAATTTTTAAATTTTTAAATTTTTAAATTTTTAAATTTTTAAATTTTTAAATTTTTAAATTTTTAAATTTTTAAATTTTTAAATTTTTAAATTTTTAAATTTTTAAATTTTTAAATTTTTAAATTTTTAAATTTTTAAATTTTTAAATTTTTAAATTTTTAAATTTTTAAATTTTTAAATTTTTAAATTTTTAAATTTTTAAATTTTTAAATTTTTAAATTTTTAAATTTTTGATTTTTTTGAATTTTTGAATTTTTGAATTTTTGAATTTTTGAATTTTTGAATTTTTGAATTTTTAATTTTTGAATTTTTGAATCACCCATAAGAGCAGACATAGAAAATCTCCGAAACACGCATTCAAAACTTTGCCCCCGGCTTGCCGGTACTTGTCGGGTATCAGAAAATGAGTACCCGACAGGTACCGACACATATTTTTCTTCTACAGATGAACTTGAGATCAAATTTGATACCTGCTTTGCTACGCGCGGTGGGAGACTCGGGGGAAAACTCGAGAGCAAATTAGGTGGGAATCAAATCGGGTAGCAAATGGTTTAACTTTCGACATTTTCGAAAAATGAAATTCTTTGAAATTTTCAATAGGATTTAAAATTTTAATGAACTTTTAGCATTTCTAGGCATGAATCAACACATAATTATTGATTTTGAAGGTAAACGAGAGCAAAAAATGATAAAAACCCATATTTGCCCCCCGCAGTGGGCTTGTTTCGGTGGCAAATTTGCTACCCTAGCGGTGGGGATGACGGAGTTTTTTCAAGGTGGCAAATTTGATCTCGGTATTCATGAGCCGGGTGCAAATTTGATTTGCACCCCAGCGCTGGAGATGCACTCAACCATTTACATCGGATTTCAAATTTACATGAAGCGAGTTTACGTCTAAAACAAGGTTTCCGTGTCGGGTAATTTTACACTTTTTTTTCTGTGTGGATGACAGCTGAAAACAAAACAATGAAATTTGTTTATTCGCATTTGTTGGCTTATTCGCAGCCTGGCAAGAGTCAATCGCTCAATTTAATTGTTTTTGTTGAAAATTTAAGTTCAAACAACTAAAAGTGAGTGTTGATTGTTACTTATGTGTGAATACTTGTTGCGTAGATCGGTAAATGTTTGAGAAACTGCTGTTTGAATAATGTGATGTTATTAAACTGTTTGTTTGGAAAAGGGATTATGAAATGCGACAAATTTCACAATATTTCAACTTCATTTTAGACAGATTGTCTACTTGGCAGGTCCTCCAATGGACATCTTTGTGTGCTTCTTGATCAGTTGGTAAGTTTGGCCATGATTTCCTCACCTAAAACGATTTTACTTGGGGAAGATGTTTTTCAGGTACTCGGCAGCAGGGGTGCCGCCGGTGTCGTGAGTTGCTGACGGCTGTGATCGGTACTACCGATGGGCCAGGATACATTTGCCCACAATTGTTCAGCGCTGTAAAGTGCAGCTTCGCTTGTTCAAATGCCGACAGCAGTGTCACGACCAAGGCCGTTGATCGATGTCACTCCGAATGGGCGCCAACGAACGGGCAGCATCACTTGCGGTGGCAGGAGCTGCCACTACCGGGCGGTTTACAGCCGTGGTGTAGAAGCTGCTGTAGAAATGAGAAGGTTAAATTAGAACAAACCGATAAACAAACAACAAACTCACCGCGCATACTCAACCCGCACCGGACTGTGACAAGCAACGGTGATTTGATGCCATGGATCGGGAGCAACGTACCGGTTGCTACAGAAAGCAGCACTCGAAGATGTCCGGTTCTGATTCTGTCTCCAGTGCTGCTGCTGCTGCTCGTTGCCGTGGTCTCCGGCCAGCTTGGGGCACTTGGTACAGATAATAGTAGAGTTCGGTTCGAGACCGCGGGAGAAAGTTGGCAGTGTAAAGGTACTCACTCCTCTAGGTCGTGGCAACTCCTCCAGAATCAGCTGGAACCTGGAGCAGACAGTCCGAAATCGGACGTTCGCACGTTCAGCCGTCTCGAATCCAAGATGACCAGCTCTTACGGTTCTTGCTCTTCACGTCGCCTATGTTTGTAACCGTGCTGCTTTGAAAGTCCCACCGGAAAACCTGGATGCGTCCATTTCATCCTCGCTGAGCACCGGCACAGTATTTTCCTGCTTCTTCTCCCGAACCACAACACAACATTTATTGGGTCCGGTCTGCCCCGGTACTTGACGCAGGTGCTCTGCGTTCCAGGACCTTGCCACATTAAATGAGCAGTATCACGTTCGTCTACCAGGTTTCTTGTTTTCTTGCGGGGGTTCCGGTTCGGGAGTTCCGGTACCGGTTCGATGAACGGTAAAACCGTGACAAAACATGCCTTCTTTCAAAACACACCGCGGCGGACAAACGAAAAAAAACCCAACTGACAGCCGATGAAAACCGCCACACGTGTCACACCAATACAAACAAAATTTGTAATTTGTAAATTTTAATGTGTAAAGTGTAACACAACTGTACACGTTTCTGAGAAAACCGGTGTTTTTCGATGTATTACTCACTGTCAAATGACTATATTTTCATAACCGTGTACAAATCTGCCGGATTCTATCGCAACGTGTAACTGGATTGACGTTTTCTCCGTTTTCTGTTTTGTTTTGGTTCACGCGACTCGCGAGTGCAGCTGCGTTCGGCTGAAAAAAGAACACCGCTAAGCCTTCTTCGATTTGCGCTTAGTTCTCTGTCATTCCGTCGCATTCGGTAGTTTAATTTTATAAAAAAAAGTGTCCGTTCCCTTAATCGGGCAAGTGTTTTTCGTCGGTCCGCGATTTGTGTGCCTTGTCGATGGAAATGTGCCCTCGGAACAAATCGACTGGTAGTGGTTTGTGTCAGGGATGACCGACGTGGACGGGAAGAATCGGCTACTTGAAGATTGACAGTGGCCGATGGCCAGGATTGTAACAATATGGTACGTTGACGAGAGGAAGAAATTGGAACTGGTGGCCTTCCTTGTCCAGGACATTTTCAACCACAGGGGGCAGCGCTAGAAGTGGAATTTTGAAATAAAGTGTTCAAAAAAAAAAAAAAATCTGATTTCAAATTATTCTTTTTTAGCTTCTTGTCCAACGGCCATAATCTGCTCCTCCATCACCTCCCCATCGGGCCACCGGTCTCGGACAAGACAGGACAGCAAAACCAGCCAGCTGGAAGAGTGTTGTTGCGGAATCGTTGCGTCATAATGTGGACGTTGCTTGAGGGAACCTGTAACGTCTATGCTTTGAAAGTAGGTACAGGAGCGCTTCTGTGTGCCGAATAACAATTTCAAATTCTCAAAATACTTATCCGTCATTTTCTCGTGTTGCCCCACACTTATGTGTAGATCAAAACTTTTTGCTCTACCTTGGAGGACAACATAAACTATCTGGAGCAACATTTGAAAGGGGCGGTACGGTACGTACCGCTTTACGGTACGTAAAAGCAATGTCGTACCGCCCCTGTCAAATGTTGCTCCAGATAGTTTATGTTGTCCTCCAAGGTAGAGCAAAAAGTTTTGATCTACACATAAGTCTGGGGCAACACGAGAAAATGACGAATAAGCATTTTGAGATTTTGAACTGTTTTGCTTATTGAAAAACGATAACTTTTGAACTCTTCATAGGATCAGCAACCGCTAACCACCCTGACTGGATGGCACCATCAGTAGCAGACTGAGCTTTCTGTTCAAGTTTTGATGTTATCTGAGATCGTCTGATGACAACAGATACCAAGCAAGTTTTTTTTAATGTCGAGACACATCAGCCGGAAACCCGTCCCCGAAATTTTTTTTTCTAAAACTGGTATATCTCGAAAACTACAAAACATATCGATATGGTTTTTGATTTAGCCCCTAGAGTATTAATTTCTGAACACTTTGCAACTGAGCTAAACTATTTTTACAACACCATTGTTTCAATGTTGGGTTCGAGAGTTCAATGTTGCATGCTGTTTTTGCACTCGACATATTATTTTTTGGTCGTGTAACCCCAACAGGGCAAAAACCACATTGCCAGTCCAAAAAAGGAAGTTGGTACGCGCTTTGCAAGACAATTATCTATTCATTGAATATAAATTTGTATTGATCTCAGTTTTCGTTTTTTTATAGTAAATATTCTACAAAAAAATATTTTTATCCAACCCAAATCATGCAACAGGCACGTGACAGGCAATTTTGTTGCGTACAACAAAAGTGGCAACAGCGCGCCATGCTAGCCTGCTGCTCAGCACTCGGCCAGCACGCGGCACAGAGCGAGAACAAAGGAGCCAATAGGGCCGACTTCATATTTTTGTACGCTTTTAGGATAATAAATATTGGACGACTAATATCTTTCAACATAATTTACTGAAATAATGCCAACAGTAAATTATGCAATAATATTTTACATTCTAATAAAATTTATTGATGTTCCACAGCGAGATGGAAGCGCAAAATTCGTACCCGGCTCAGCATTTTCATTTTGCAACCTCAAGATGAAAAGTGAATGAAATTTTATGTAATAATAATGTTATATGAAGCTTCAAATAACACAGGTGATTTGAAAAAGTAAACAGTGTTTATTCAATAAAACATTATGATAATTTTGGTGGACTATTAACTTGCTATTGACCCTATTTCTTCTCGCTAACTTGCTGGCCCGGCTGGCCTCGGTGTGTGATTGTGTGTGCGTGTGTGGAGACTTGTTTTGTTGCAACCAAAGGCATTCACGTCGTTATCGACTGCTAAAGAGAATGATCAAATGAGATACTTTTAACAAAATTACAAAATTACAAAATTACAAAATTACAAAATTACAAAATTACAAAATTACAAAATTACAAAATTACAAAATTACAAAATTACAAAATTACAAAATTACAAAATTACAAATTACAAAATTACAAAATTACAAAATTACAAAATTACAAAATTACAAAATTACAAAAATACAAAAATACAAAAATACAAATAATACAAATAATACAAATAATACAAATAATACAAATAATACAAATAATACAAATAATACAAATAATACAAATAATACAAATAATACAAATAATACAAATAATACAAATAATACAAATAATACAAATAATACAAATAATACAAAAAATACAAATAATACAAATAATACAAATAATACAAATAATACAAATAATACAAATAATACAAATAATACAAATAATACAAATAATACAAATAATACAAATAATACAAATAATACAAATAATACAAATAATACAAATAATACAAATAATACAAATAATACAAATAATACAAATAATACAAATAATACAAATAATACAAATAATACAAATAATACAAATAATACAAATAATACAAATAATACAAATAATACAAATAATACAAATAATACAAATAATACAAATAATACAAATAATACAAATAATACAAATAATACAAATAATACAAATAATACAAATAATACAAATAATACAAATAATACAAATAATACAAATAATACAAATAATACAAATAATACAAATAATACAAATAATACAAATAATACAAATAATACAAATAATACAAATAATACAAATAATACAAATAATACAAATAATACAAATAATACAAATAATACAAATAATACAAATAATACAAATAATACAAATAATACAAATAATACAAATAATACAAATAATACAAATAATACAAATAATACAAATAATAATTTTTGTATTTTTGTATTTTTGTATTTTTGTATTTTTGTATTTTTGTATTTTTGTATTTTTGTATTTTTGTATTTTTGTATTTTTTTTTGTTTTTGTATTTTTGTTTTTTTTTATTTTTGTAGTTTTGTATTTTGGGACCATCCAGAAACCACATGGACACTTTAGGGGGTATGGCGATTGTCCACGATCCATACAATTTTTTTATTGACAATTGTCCACGGGAGGGGGGGGGATTAAGATTCCCAAAAAAGTGTCCACGTGGATTGTGGATGGTCCCATTTTGTATTTTTGTATTTTTTTTTTTGTATGGTACTGATGGATTGTAGAGTATATTCATTTGGTATCGTATCAAATTAATAAAATTTGCTTATTCAGGGCTGCTGAACTAAAAATTAAAAATATTTACTGAAACGTTATTTTTCATGATTCGATGGTTCGAAGCATTTGGAAACTCTTCGATTATCTACTTTGAACTACAACACAACATTGGAACAATCTACTAACTTTCACGACACTTCCCCTAACGTCCAAAGTCATCTTTCCATAAGTCAGTCACGTGAGTAGCTAGACACGTGGTTGAGTCGTCACGTGAGTAATCACCTGAAAAACTCTTACGTGAACAACTCCGTTACCAGTCACGTGGACAGTTACAGGTTGCCGAAAAACCCAAAAATCATGCATTCCATTGAAACAAAATTATAAACAATTCAACTACTAAGACAGGATGCGTATAGAGATATCCATGCGCGAGAGTATGTTAGTTTGTTTACACACGAGAACCACGTGCTTGAAGTTTCAGCCAATCACAATGGATCAAATTCAAAACAATACTCCTGGCGAGCCTCTGCTGCTGGAATAGGGTCAAGTACTCGGTCGGTCAGTGACAAAAAAAAGTAAACTAGAATATAGAATTTGTATTATTTTGAAGTGTGCTCTAACAATTGAAAATATATTTTGCATTTTTCTATTCATTTTTTTTTTTTGACTTGTGCTTGAGAAGGAAAAATTGCTCAGCAAAAGAGATGATAATGGTATATGCTTTGGTCTTTTTGAGACATCTCTAAATTTTATTAGCATACGATACATTATTGCGCAATGTATTTTCAATATGTTAGTAAAAATGTTGATGAAAAAATATCAACTTTCTAACATTTATTTTCATAATAGAGAGCACAAATGTGAAGTATACCCTATAACGCTCCTTTGTCCTCGCTTTGTGCTGGCCGTGTGCAGCAGCAGCAGCCAAGAATGGTGCGCTGTTGCCATTTTTGCGCTGCGCAACTGAATTGCTTGTTGCAATTGTGTTGCATTATTTCAGAATATTCAAAAAAATATTGTAAAATCACGAATTATTAAAAAAAAAATGTGTCCTAAACCAATAAAGGTTGAAAGGTATTTCAATCAACCATCTTCAAATCACTCCACAGAACAATCCAACCACCTCAAAACGTTGCACGACATTTCTGCGTAATGTCGCATGCAACATATTTTGAAGAAGAAGAGAACAACTTCCCCGGCTGATGTAAGCCCTTAAGTTAAGAAGTAGAAGTCAAAAACTTGGTTTCATTGAAAGTATTTCTACATGAATCCTTTCAAAAGTTTTTAAGCATGATTTTATATTTTCAACAGGGAATCAATAGGTAATAGCATCATATACACAGAAAAAAAATGTAAATTTACCCAACACTGAAACGATGTTTTCAACGTAAACATGCTCAATGTAATTTTGAAATTCATTGTAAAAGGATGTTTCGCATTTAAACAACCTTATTGTAAAACGAGATTCAACGTAAAGCATGAATCACACTTAAATGGAATTTTTCTTCCTGAGAAATCAACAATTTGAAAATATGAAAAGCATGTAAATGCTCTTTTGATGTAAAATTTTGCTAACGTAAACGCATAAAGCATTTAAATTTAAATTTCAACTTTGTTTTGAGAATGACAGCTAAGCGAATGATGACAACAAACCATTCGTTGCCGTTCAGTGCAATGTTATGAATAGTTTGCGCTAATCAAAATAATGTTGTTTGTGGATAGAGTGCCCAATTTTACGAAAACAATCTCGAAAAATGTCATGGTGGATGCAAGTATTCCGGGAGATTTGAAAAACAATGGATGCCGGTGAGGGGCAACTTAAAAATAGTCGCGGACGGCATCTATTTGTTGATTTGGCAATTAAATGGTTCAGCTTCGAAAACTTCAGTAAGTATTCTATTTCTTATTTAAAACTAATTAACTTTCGTTCATCTTTAACTGCTTTTGGTTGGTTCCGCTGCCTAATTGTGGAAGTATTACATCAAATTTAATTGAATTTGTTATTCTTTTAGAATGCAACGGAACAGCCAATCACAGAAGGCCCGTTATTGTTAAAAAAAAGGATCGCGGTCTGAATTTGTGGGGGGAGAGCTTAACAGCTAACCTTCATCGCAGAGGTCGCGGCCGATTCCTCGGTGTACTTGCCCTTGTCCTTGGAAAACGCCACCCTGCGTCCAGCGACGGCGACCCAGGATCCTCTTGCGAACCATGTTCATCTTCAGCTTGACGATCAGACACATGAATGGGTGCAAACCGACGTACACGTTCGTTCCGTTGGCCTTCTTACGCTGGATCCGCTCAATGTGAACGACAACCTTCTAACGGTAAACCTGGAAGTTTTTGCCGATCTAGTTTCGTCGTCCTTGCGGCTGGGATCATGCGGACGCAGTATCTGGAGCGTGGAACCTTACAATTTCACATTGGCACGCTTGGCGTGAATCACGCCAAAACTAACCAGTTTAACTTCATGTGGGGCACCGACGGAGAGCGCAGATCACTGGAACGGAAAGGCACCGTATCTGGTATTTTTTCCAAGACACTAAAATACGGGGCACTTAAAATATGGATCGTTACTGCTGCTATTTTTATATGCTTCAGCGGCAAAAAAAATCCTTTAATGTTTTTGTGATCATTGCTACGAAGAAAAACTGTCCAAAAGACTGCTACGAAAAAGAACTGTCACAGTTGTCGGAGTTTGCATTCATGTGCACGGCTATCTTGGCATACTTATGATTAAGATATTTTACAACTCCGACAAGAAATGCATTCTTATTTTAAAACACAGCTTTATCCAAAATTGAGTAAAAGATTTCTCAAGTTTGGGAGTAAAATTGTTTGTGAAACTGGAGCAAAACCTAAAAGGATTTTTCCCCTTATTTTTCCCAAATTTGAACTGTTATTTCTAGAGTTTTTTTTATAAACTATTGTCTTTCGTATGTTTATATGACCTATTATAAAAAAAAATCAGGGGTCAAGAAAAATATTTTTTCAAAAAACTTCAAAATTTCGATGGAAATTTACGTGCAATCAGCTGAAATCAACTTAAAACGTATTCGTTTATTAGAATCATTTTCAGCATGTTCAGGTTAATTTTGAATTTTTGAAAATGTTCGATGTTTCGTATCGCAATATGTTTTTTTTTCGCTATAGTTTTTGTTTTCGTCAAAACTTACTTTTTTACAGAACCAATGATTGAAAAAAACTGAACTAGTGTAAAATGCATATAAAACACTATTTGCACTCAAATGTTAATACCATGCATCGGCTTTATTTGCTTACACTAACTAACAAAAAGAGACACACATTACTGTGCATCAAAATTCAAGCGAAAATTTGCTACTAAATTCAAACTAACAAAAACAACAATTGGGTACTAAAGCCCTATGTAATTTTTTATGTACAACGGTAAAAAACACGATAAAAAACCATTTCTGATCACTTTTTTTCATTTTAATGCGAATTTTTTTTTGACAAGACAACATTTTTTCGATGGATCAACTATGGTCCCCTTGGAACGAGCTGTCAAGTAGGAGCTTTTCTGTCAAGAAGGATCGCGAGGTTAATTTTTCAAAATTGAAGGTTTATACAACTTTACGAATTTTAAACCAACATAGAAACACTTTATCAATTGATACTAAAACAAAACTAGTAAAAACTCTTCTTTTACCTCACTTTATTTACGGTAATGTAATTTTCTCTCATTTGTCAGCAGAAACTGAACGTCATTTGAAAGTTTGTTTCAATAGTTGTATTAGATTCATTTACAATTTACGCAGATATGACCATGTTTCTCAATATCAGTCGTCAATTCTTGGCATACCTCTACAAAAATATTTTCATTTGCAGCTTCTTGTTTTTTTGTTTAAACTTATTAAATTCAAAGAGCCAACTTTTCTATATGAAGAACTTTCCTTTAGTAGATCACAACGTACACATAATATTCTAATTCCAACTCATCATACTAATTATCTGGGGAATTCATTCGTAGTCCGTGGCGCACGCCTGTGGAACGCTTTGCCTCATCGTCTGAAAAATCTTACTTCTATTAGTGATTTCAAGCATCAGTGTAGGGAATATTTGAGGAACACTTGATAGAAACAGTTTCTTGACCAGTTTATTTTATCACTTAAATTCTTCTTGTTGAAGTCATTTTCATTTGTTTTTAGGTTAAGTTACTCCTCTTTGTTTATAAAATGATCATTTTTGATGTACTCTAACCTAATTTTTAGTTAGTTTTAAGTTTTTTTGTTTGTAGTTTTATCATATTCGAACTTAATGATGTCTCTGTATACGATAAAAGGCTTGCCCTTATGTATATTTTTGAAATAAAAATACAAATACAAATATTTCAAACTCTATGTGATCGTACAAAGGGTCATTGTACTCAGAAAAATAAGCTTTATCGCTGTAAACAATAATATCAGCAATCTAAGCTTTATTTTAGGACCCAATTCAAGGGAAGCCATGAACTTTCTGGTCTGCAGAGTCACCGGCACTTAGAATTTTTCAAAAAATAATTTGGAAATGCCAAATGGTATTATGTATATTCTCCACATGAAGAAAAACTATTAGGCCCATATTTTTGAAAAAAAAAATCAATTGCACGTGTTAATACATTAATTTTTTTTTTTTTTTTTTAATTGAGCATGCGTAGATTTTTTTTTTGATTCTTCACTATTTATTGTAACATGAGCCATCAAAATTAATTTATTTGTCTCTAATAGCGATCCTCTCCATTCCTGGTCAGGTTTTGTATTCTAGTTGTTGAGCACCCTTGTCGCCATACAAACCTGAGTAAAATATAAAAAATATACCAAATAAAATATGAAAACATTGAAATTTGTTTTTTTTTGTTAATTTTATGCTGATTAAACGCTCTACATCACATCACAGCAGTGTCGACCTTATATTAGATACAAGTTAGTTCATTAAACATTTTTCAAAGTTTTTATGTCTGAACTCTGACTGATTTCCAGAGAAAGGTACAAAAAATAAAACAAACAAAATTTGAAACTTCTAGCCCAAGTTTCAAAATTTTAACTAAAAACCTGTAAAATAGGGTGACAATAAAAAAATCGAAATTAGGGTACCCCCTGATTCGATTCCTTAGGTAAAAATAAGTATCTGTATCACCCAACATTTCCCAGTATGAGATTCTTGAAGGAAATTCAATTCCCTACAACTTTGTCGAAGTGTGAAAAACGCTCCGGGTCTGCAATCACCTGCCGGCTAAATTCTGAAGCGATGTTTTTCATCATACATTTTTGCGAATTTTCCATACAAACTTCAACGATCTATGGAGACACTTATCTGCTTAAAGATTGGAACAGCTTCTTACTGTTGCCTAAGGCATCGAACCAGGGGATATCTCTTGAGGTTTTCCAAATTTCCAACTTTTCTTGTCACCCTACTGTACAAACATGCTCCTTTTGTTGCAAGAAGAAAAATAAAATATTTCGTTTCAAATTCAGGGTTACCCTAAATTGGGTAATTTGAACTCCGACAAAAAAATCAACATTTTAGTTTACCGGTCTATTAATTTTCAATTTCATTGATTGCCAAACGTCAAGCTTTGCATTTTTGACGTGCTCGTAAAAAAGTAAATTTCGGCGAGCGGAACATTTTCCAGCTTTCCCGGTACAATTCCATCGTTTTTCGTTGTTAAACTAGCTGTTTAGTAAAGTTCACGACGATGCCGGCGCTCGACGAAATTAAATCCTCCTGGGCCGATGAGGTCGAGCTGGGTTCGGGATCGCTGCCGCCGCCGACGGAGATCGTCCAGAACGGACAGAAGGTCGTCACCGAGTACAAGTACAACAAGGACGACAAAAAGGTGAAAGTGGTCCGGACGTACAAGATTACGCGGCTCGTCGTGCCGAAGAGTGTGGCCAAGCGCAAGAACTGGGCCAAGTTTGGCGACTCGGCCGGGGCCGAACCCGCAGACGATGTTCGTATCGGAAGACATTTACATGCAGTTTGTGAGCAACAAGGAGGAGGAGCAAAAGTCCCACAACGCGCTGGACTCGTTGAAGAACATTGCCAAGTGTCGTATCTGCGAGTGCGAGCATTGGTCCGTGCAGTGTCCGTACAAGGGCACGTCGTACGAGGCGGGCAAGGCAAAGCCGGTGCCGGCGGCTCAACCGGAGTCGTCGAGCGCGGCGATCAAGAGTGGCAAGTATGTGCCGCCAAGCATGGGCGACAGCCAGAAGGCGGCGCTGGGTGCGAATCCGCGCGGCCGTGACGACACCACGGCGATCCGCATCTCCAACTTGTCCGAGACGATGACCGAGGCCGATCTGGAGGAGCTGGTGAAGAAGATTGGGCCGCACAGCAAGATGTTCCTGGCCCGCGACAAGAACACCGGCCTGTGCAAGGGTTTCGCGTACGTGCACTTCAAGCCCCGCCGCAACGCCGCCACCACCATCGAGCTGCTCAACGGACACGGCTACGACCATCTGATTTTGAACGTGGAATGGTCCAAGCCGCAAAATCCGCAGTAAACAGGGAGCGCACAAGGGGACGGTTCTTTTTCTTTAGTGCAAGTGGATTGTGAGGAATTCGGTGGATGATGGAGGGAAATAAAAGGAGAGAGCGTGGGAGTGATGACCCGTAAAAAAAAGCTTTGTTTATAAATATTTGGGAGGGCTGTTTGCTGTTGCCCACAGCGTCGCCTACTGCGATCGTTGAAAAATGTGTGTGATCGGGTTGAGTGATATGTTTTGTCACAATCGACTTTGTCGGAAGTGTGACCTCGACTGAGAAAGTCCACCCAAGTAACATTTTAAGCTTTATCAAAGCTGTCACAACCGCTATAAAACCTATCAGCCAAAACCAACATTAAAACCACCAAGTCGTAACAGCCTCCCCAGAACCCCGATAAACCTCACTTAAAACCCAAAAGGACCTCCGCAAAAGGTTGTTACGGCCTATTTATAAAACCCACATAGGAGTTCAAGGCTTTACGACGAAATCCTAACAACCTCCTTAAAGCCTTGATAAAGCCTTTGTTAAAACCTTGTTAGGAGTTAGGGAAAATGACATTTCATACGTCTTCATGCGTCTTATGACAAACAGATTTTATTCTGGCAAAAAAAAATAAGTCTTCGTCTTGCCAAATGAAATTATGGAGATGGTTGTCAAAAATGGTGATGATGATATGATAGATATTGGAGGTAATTGAAATAATTTCAAACCTTATTTCTCGAAATTGGTGGCTCAAATTCAGCTGCGGTTAAAATTTTATTGATGATTGTAGGGGAGATAGAGCCAAAAAAATCAACTCGCTTCATCAAAAATCATTATTTTGTAATCATAGTTTTTAATGTTAAAAAAATATTGTGTTGCAAATCTTTGCAAAAAATGTTCAAATTATGTTTAAACTTCTGTGGCTATGCTAACGATGTCACAAATTCATCATAATTGTGTGTTTTCATCAAATTTATGATTTTTAATTTTTTTCTGCCAATATGGCGGTGCAGCGACCTCAAATTTAAATCATTAAATTTGTCCATTTTCGAACCTCACCACAGTTCTGACCATGCGCGCTTACGCAAGCATAAATAATTTTACCCGTCGACTCGCGTTGCGCGACAAATAATTAAGCTTATGTACAGGTGTGGATCATGAGTCATCCTCACCTGAAAAGCCCTTTATTAAATTTCGCCAATTGTTAGGCAATCAAAAAAATGGTTAAGCTTTCAATTATGAATGTGCGATGTTATTTCACAGGGGAAATTGAGGGTGTGGCTTAACCAAATTCATTGGCATGTTTGTTCAATGGAGAATTCGACCTTCTCATTATTGACCAACATTTTGGAGAATGTTTTAGAAACATAATTTTAATATTCCAATAACATAATTTAAAGTTTCACGACAATGGTTCGAACCCATGACTTCCGATTTTGAGGTGTACTCACTACACCATACGGAAAGTCATGAAGAATTGCAGAGGTCTGCATAATTTAATTCATGAGGTTCATCGATGCTTCTCATCGAAACGGACCACTTTTAGTAGAACAAAATTTAGTAGAGTTTTCGGGGACTGACTATAAAAACCCCAAAATTCTTGAGGAGGGAGTTAGTTCCAGTTAGTTCCAGTTCGTGTTCCAGTCCAGTTCCAGAAGACGCCCCAGACCAGCCAGACCCGCCAGCAGCCACCAGTAGCAGAGGCCCCAGTCCAGCCGGACTTAGCGGTGGAGGCCGCAGTCCACCGGGACTTAGCCGCTGTGAAGAGTCCGCCGGGACTTAGCCGCCGTGAAGCGTCCGTCGGGACTTAGCCGCAGTGAAGAGTCCACCCGGGACTTAGGAGTTCGGGGTCTGGCATGGCTCGGCGAAGAGGTCTGGAGGACAAGTCTGGCTTCAACGTAGAGAATTGGCTCGACGAAAGTCTTAATGAAATTAGCAACAAAAAGTTGAGTGATGTGATCGTGCGCGTAAAAGTTGAGAGTGTTACCGCAAAAAATGTAATCTTTAAAAAAATGTAATACACAAATAAGTGAAGTTTACTGATCTGTTTTGACTCTACAAGTAAATATCACAAAAATCCTGAAAGCCTAAACCGCTCGGGCCGTTCAGCGGTCAATCATATTCAATCAGAGCACGCGTTTAGCGCCATATTTATGCACTGCTTTTTGGCCGCGATAAATGCTCTATTAGGAGCTTATGGTTTTAAGTGAGCTTTTTGCATGCCTAATGGCACTTGACAGCTACAACACCCTTGGTTTTAACAAAGCATGCGATAAAACCGTTTGGCATGGCATTGCCTCTATTAAAACTTTCATAAAACCTTATTGAAAGCCAGTCGGCTTTTATTTTCACCCGGTTTTATGTCCGAGGCATAAAACCTTGTTAGAACCTATTAATTAGCTCTTGCTTGTTGGTTGCGGTGAATGCCCAAATAAAACTAGTAAGCAATCAAGATGCTACAATAAAACCCTCATAAAACTTGGTGGTGGCTAGTTGGTTTAAAAATGTTACTTGGGCATCCCGGTAGTGATCTGTCTGACGAAATTGAGAACTGTTTTGCTGGCGGATGGCGCTGGTGGACAACCCGTCCGTTGGTGCAGTGTTTTTTTCAGATATACGGTGGCGAAAGCGGCGTTGCCGGAAAAATAACGCTGGCGCACGAAAAGACCGGAGGCAGCAACGGGTGGTCATATTAAAGGGTAAGTTTTTTGGAATGATAGTGAGACGTTGCAGAATTACGTACTAATATTTGATAGACCTCTCTCTCTCCTCCAATCTCCCAGAACCAAAGTTCTATCAATACGCCCACGCTTGATTAAGGGGAAGACCAACAACAAAAACAGCTCAAGCAGGTGCAGCAGCAGAAGCCGCTCAATATGTTACAGGACAATTGGATCATGACGACGGCAGCCAGAGTAACGACTTTGCGATTGTGTTCCCCATTGGTGAGTTGACGGGGGGGTTAGTTGATGGGGCGCATTGTAACGGCATTGTACTCCAAAATACACCCCGAATATGTGTCGTACATCTTCCTGTTGGCGTCGATCTCGCTGGCGTTCCTCAACCTAATCGGATACGTTTTGTGCGAGATCTCCATAATCAAAGCCAACGCGGCCGCGGGAAATGAGCCCGTTGAATGTGCTAATGGCCGTTGTCCGTCGATTCCGCCGTGCTCCCAGATGGCGGACTCAGCTTACTCCACCCTTAAACTTATGAAGGGAAAAGTTATAGTCGTAGTTAAGATTATCGAGTCCGTTTTCTTCAACCCGGAGCTGCTGATAACCGTGCTGGGAGTGATCGGAGGTTGAATCTTCGAGAACGTTTTTGCCAGTGTTTATATCCAGCATTCTTAAGGTCCTGGGCAACTCCTTCTCCGGAACGGTATTATTCTTGCTGGGACTGCGGATGGTATGCAAGGCAGCTACCGTAGACGGGCAGGAACAGCTGATCGACACTTCACTGCTGACTTCCAGAGAAAATAATCTCAAGATGCAAACTTGAACAACTGACAATCAACGACTTCGCGTCGGCCGATGACAGGATCCAATAAATTCTAAATAGAGTAAGTTTGGTATATTCAAAAAAGTTCTTTGTGTTCGATTAGATTAGATTAGATTATATTCAAAAAAGTTCTTTGACGCTCTGTTGGATTTGAGGTTCGGTGTTGTTTTCAAAATATTTGATTTTATACTGTTTTTGAAAGCTTTCAATGAAATGTTTTTGTTGTTGTTCATTATTAACAAAAAAAAAAACATTGGTTTTGAAACAGCCTTTGAGTACAGCATAAAACCAAAAGTATGAAAATTACATCGAATTTCAGATTCAACGGAGCAAAAAAAATTTTACCCTTGGTAAATTTACGTAGATTTCATCGGAAATTTACATGTTTTCAAAGCGGTTTTTGTTCTGCTCAATTACATCGGAAGGCATTTAAATTTCCAATGAACATAACTTAAATTTACATCATTAATGACGTGCACTTTTGGTACATCATAAATGATGTAAATTTACCCGATTTTTTTTTTCTGTGTATATATATATATATATATATATATATATATATATATATATATATATATATATATATATATATATATATATATATATATATATTATATATATATATATATTTATATATATATATATATATATATATATATATATATATATATGTATATATATATATATATATATATATAAGTTATAAAGATCCCATTATGAAAGGGGGGAAGTTTCGAAATAAATAACGCCGACGCGTTGTGTTAGACTGTCCAAAACGTTCTGATTTTATTATGATCGAAAAGTCCCCCAGAGCCTCACACACGAGGTACTGAGGTTTTGCTTACAGTGCATTAATCGAGCTACTTGCTTTAATCGCGGCGAGGTAAACGAAGTTTAGCTTTGTTCGCAGTTTGGGTTACTGTTGTCGGCTGTGCTGACGATGTTGGTGGCGTCGATCAATTATGCGGAAAGCAATTTCCGTAACTGCTCCCTCACCAAGAAAGGATCGTCTCGATCCGTATCGACTGCACAGAAATTTTCCATCGGAAAGAACTACCAAACAGGTCACTCAGCGAGTTTGAAATATCAGAAGCTTCTTTGGTGATGTTTGAAACATTATAGTTGTTGCTGTTTTGTAATTAAGTGTTACAAATATTTGTAATCAAAGATTACGTAATCCTTAATTACATCTTCGTTTGTTACATTTCTGTAACTCTGAATTACAAATCGAGACTTGTAATTAGCTATTACAAACAAACTATTATTTCATTGTAATGTTTCCTCTTAACAATTTCAAACACACTCGATTAACTTAAATTTTTTTGCTACATAATTTTGAAATGATTTTCTTTGTTTTTTTTATCACTCACACACCTTCTAAAAAATAAATTTTGAATCGTGTTTTTTCCTTTTGTCAAATTAGTTAATCTGATTTTCGAATTGCTGATTTTGTTTTTACTCACACACACTCACTTAACTTATCAAATTTGGAAAAATATTTTTGAATTTTGAATTTGGATTTTTTTTTCACTTTAAATTTTGTTGCTTGTTGAAAATCCGGGTAACGCTGTTCCTTTGTCCTCCTCGTCGAAGGTGTTGACGTCCATGTCGTGCTGCGCTCCTGAACTCTGACCGAGTTTTTCGCGATGTGCACACGATGGTATCACGCCTCTTGCCGAAGTATCCAGCGGATAACGTTGGTTCATCTTCTTCGGTCGGTGGCTGCTTCACCAGGCAATTTCCTTGGCTGCTTCACTCCTGATCTCCAGAGCCGTTGGTGACGAATTTCTGCTGAATGAACAACTGCCGTGTTTTTCGCATTAACTTGCACTTTCGGTCTCACTACCGAGATTTTCGCGAACGACCACTTCAATCACTGGGCACAGCCACCTTCCGGCGAAGACTCGACTGCGCCAGTTATAAAGATCCCATTATGAAAGGGGGGAAGTTTCGAAATAAATAACGCCGACGCGTTGTGTTAGACTGTCCAAAACGTTCTGATTTTATTATGATCGAAAAGTCCCCCAGAGCCTCACACACGAGGTACTGAGGTTTTGCTTACAGTGCATTAATCGAGCTACTTGCTTTAATCGCGGCGAGGTAAACGAAGTTTAGCTTTGTTCGCAGTTTGGGTTACTGTTGTCGGCTGTGCTGACGATGTTGGTGGCGTCGATCAATTATGCGGAAAGCAATTTCCGTAACTTATATATATATATATATATATATATATATATATATATATATATATATATATATATATATATATATATATATATATTATATATATATATATATATATATATATATATATATATATATATATATATATATATATTTATATATATATCTATATATATATAATATTTATATATATATATATATATATATATATATATATATATATATTTTTAGACGCCTTTGTTTTAACAAAAAAAAAACAATCAAAGCCTTTGAAAAGAGATAACTAGATTTTATCTGGTGCAATACGAGAAAAGGACAGATAAGCATTTTTACAGTTTGAACTAATTTGTTATTAATCAAACGAGAGTTTTTTTTAAATAAAATTCAAAGTTTGAAACAATAACTGGCCTCTCCAGCTATTATACAACACTTTTGTTGATTAGTTATCTGTAGTCGCCGAGATTACAAAATTGTCTCAGATGTCAAAACGCTTTTGGGCGCTTTTCAAAAGTTTCTCCAATATACATTTCTTTGTTTCGGTTATGCTTTTGCAATACTCCGTTGAATCTGAATCAAATGAAACTTTCGAGCGCTTTTAAATTTTGAAAAACATTTAAAGCGTTTGAAAATTACATCAGATTCGAGATTCAACGGAGTAAAAAAAAATTTTCGACTTGGGTAATTTTACGTAGATTTCATCGGAAATTTACACTTTTCGAAGCGCTTTTTGTTCGGCACGTTTACATCGGATGGCATGTAAATTTAAAATGAATTCGATGTAAATTCGCATCACGTGCACTTTTGGTACATCATAAATGATGTAAATTTACGAATTTGCAAAGGAGTTGCATTATACTTACTACTGACCACGTCGTGTTTGGCCGATCCTTTTCTCGAAATGCTGGCAGGAATTCTATTTTTCGGCTGCGAAACTGGATGCGGTCTTTTAGTTTTAACGCGCCGCCGACGAACGTCGTGTGTGAGGAGCAAAACCGACGGCGAAATGAATCCGGGAAGCCAACGCAAGGACACCTTGGATGACGGTTCCGGAGGCAGAAGAGGAAAGAGTTCGTCGAGTGGTCCAGCGCTTCTCGCCTTGTGGGATAAACAGATAGTGGAAGGTCTTCGAAGTCATGAAAAAAGTGCGGTCCGTCCGAAAAGCCAAAAAAAACGGGAGTTCTCACCGATCGGTCACAACAGGTCCCACAAGTTCCTAAACAGGAGCTGCAGTGGCTTCTCTATCCCGATCGAAGGAATAACCCACCCGATTGATCCTCAACTTAGCTTGGCCAGAAAACAGAAGGGGAATGCGGTAACCTGCCCTGAAATGTACACAAAAACTTCGCCTGTGCCGAACAGGAACTTACCGCGAGTTTCACGAAGTGTTGTCAAGGACAACCGGGCCCACTAGGAAGATGCGCTCATATTTGTCACGGGCTTTGGAGGAGGCTAAAGGGACACCACCTTCAAAAACAAACCACCTGTAATTCAAAAACATAGACGAAACAAAAACAAGATAAACAAGCTAGTTATTTGACGTTTCTCACCTTTATGATCCTAAAGAAACCAAAACAGCTGTTTTGGATGATGTTTTTTTCACAAAGCACAGCTGTATACGAGGTACACAGAAAAAAAGTGTAAATTTAACGGTTACGTAAACCGTGTTTCATACGTAAACATGCTTAATTTAATTTTGAAATCTATTGTAAACTGTTGAATGTCATTTAAAGTGCCATCATGTAAATTCAAATCCGTCGTAATGGTCAATTCTCATGTAAATGCATTTTTGGTTTCCGATTTCTGAAAAAATTAATTTTCAAAAAGCATGTAAAATTTGAATCCATCACAATTTTGCGTCAATTTGAAATTCGTGTAAATTTCAATTGTGAGATTGTTGCTGCGGATGACAGCTGAAAACAAAACAATCAGATCAGTTCGTTCGTGTTTGGTGGCAAGTTAAGTAAAGGATTGGTGCTCGATTTTGTTGTTTACGTTGATAACCAGAGTGCAATGAACAAAAACAATGACTTCGTATCCCAGGTAGTTGTTATTATGTGTAAAAACTGTGATTAAGTCTTAAGCGATGATCCAGCAAGTGCAGTGAGGACGTAGAAACGGGATTTTCGTGTTCATCGGAATCTGTCACTCTCTCTGCCGTATCCAGAACCAGTTGTTTCCAGGGTCCTGATGTCTTCTAAACTTCCAACATATACCGGAAGTTGTTGGCCAACAAAAAAAGGTAAGGTAGAAGGATAGCGGAAGCTTGAATAACAATAATCTTTTCACAATCTTACAGATTGCGGGTGACCAATTCGCTTCCAAAATAAAACTTTTTTTTTTAATTTGCTAGAGTGAGCTGTTTGTACAAGATAATCAAACGATTGGCCCAGGCAAATGTAACCGGCAACAGGCTTACCCAGGTTGTTCGTATCCGCTGCGATTTCCCAACCGTGGCTCGTCGACAGAAACCGGTTCTTTCCAACCCAGCGTTCTAAGAAAGCGGTGCTTTCTTGACAACATCCGCCAGTGGTGACAAGTGGCCGATCTTAATTCTAGATTAAATTTTCAAAACAACCTATCCCTCATGGGTTTCCTATGCAGATAGGGCCTTTTGAAAATTTAATCGAGAATTCGTCGATTATTCCGGCTAGGCGTATTGGGATAAACCTGTTTCTTATTTTTTCCCTTTGCACCTGGTTGGAAGTTATGAATAGTTACATTAAAACTCTAATTAAATTTTCCTATTTTTTGTAAATTTCTCTTACCACAATTTTAAAACAACAGAAAAGATCATCGATGTTTTTCTTTTTGACAGAAGTAAACCCCTGAGACTGAAGCTGTATAACATTTTAGCGACGGTGAGTATAAAAAAATGAGTACCCAAAATAAGGTAATTTTTTTTGTAATTTGTAATTTGTTGTTTTATTGGTTACGATAGCCTGTTAGTATAAACTGTGCACCAGGTAAATATTGAATACTACAAGGTGAGTCAAAAATTACTTTTACCGCCTGAACTGTATACAACAATTTCTTCTTTACTTTTTCAAACAATGCAAATATTTACTTCAAAGATGCAAGTAGTCAAAAAATAAAATTTTATCCTCTTCTAGTTCTGTACAGATTCTCAGTACACTGCCCATGATCGCATAAATGTCCCATATGCATTTTCATCACTTTTGAGTTATTGATGCAGTTTTGTTCAAAATCGTGTGCTCTTTCAAAAGAGCCTATAACATCCAGTAGTTTGTTCTAGAAATCAAGAGGAAATCCTGTTTTTCGTGAAAACTTAACACGTAGCCTAATGTGTGGGACAAACTTCCCTTGCGTTTTTCTCGGCTTGCTGTTTTTGCATATGGGACATTTATGTGAACATGGGCAGTACAGTTCAGTTCTTGAGTATTTTTTTAAGGTTCAATAAATAAAATTAGATATTTTTTAGTGATTAAACCCTTGACTTTAAATGTACCGTCATCAGGAGTGACATTGGGTCTGGGGGTGAGATTGGGTCATACGAATTTCAGCATTTTTGTATGACCCAATCTCACCCCCAGACCAAATGTCACCCCTGATGACGGTATTGAAAAACACTTAAAATCAAAAACAAAAAAGAAATGGTAAAATGTCACCATTATAAAACATAGATTTATTTTAAAGAAACATGAATATACTCTTGAATTTGAAATTTTAAACTCTTTTCATTTTATACTATACACTACTGTTTATCATTGGATGTACCCACAAAGAATTAATATTTAAAATTATTTCAAATTTTAACAACAAACTCCTATTCCATCGACTTGAAAGATATCAGATAAAATGTTTCGGCAAAAATCCATTAAAATTTTCATTTCGAACACTACTGTGTATACGAATGTAAATCTCTTTTAAACAGGCTATTAAACCCTATTTTTGTATTTTTTTTTTTTGCTTTTTGGGAATTTGTAATACCCAAAAAGAAAAAAAATGGTTTATAGGATCTTTTATAAAAGAAAATGCAGATCTGTTGAACTGAAAATCTCACTTTGCGGAGTTCGTTTTCGCACTTTTTTATACGATTTTTTCAGTTCGACTACGATTACACAAAAAAGTGTCGTATGAAAAAGTGCGAAAACGAACTCAGCCAAGTGCGATTTTCAGTTACTGTGCACAGAACTTTGGTACAGACTTTTGTTTTGGAAAATTATACAGGATTAAATCTAGCAACACTGTTGTGCCGAAAACAAACTCAGTCACAGGATTAGTCGACATTCGCGACATTCATGCGCGAACTGTCAAACGAACCTCGAAAATTTTCACTGTTGTTTTGCACCCTTCGCAACACATTCGTTACGAGATTGGAGTGAACTAAAATTTTATTTTAACTTTAAATTGGCCTCAAGAAAAACAAAATACCTCCTCAGCTGTACCTTTTTTGTAAG
Organism: Culex pipiens pallens; assembly: GCF_016801865.2. Lineage (NCBI taxonomy): Eukaryota > Metazoa > Arthropoda > Insecta > Diptera > Culicidae > Culex > Culex pipiens. The sequence goes on along the minus strand of NW_026292907.1, from coordinate 4,068 downwards.
CAAGCAAAAACCGGCGTGCTCCACCAACCCGGTTCCATCGTGGCAAGCAGCCGTGGTAGGTTTGTTTTAATAATTTGTCTCTACCTCGTACACCACTCAACTGTGCGCATAAATCGTCTCTTGTAGTGAAATTTTATCAAAATCCTCCCGTACCAGCCGTCGCCGGCAAAATGCATAAGAGCAGCAAGCAGTTTACCCGAGCAGCGACTACACAAGACGACGTCACTTGGAATCATTACACGGTGGTAGATGGGCCTTGTGTTCCAGAGTTGGTCAGCTTCGAGGCAGCCCAATCCGGATGGGAGCGATAATGAGGTGGCAAGGTACCAACAGCAACAAATCCGTTTCAAATTTCCCGCATCAAGATTAGTCCCTCGCGGCTGCTGACGTTGTGCCACACTGGCCGTTCGGCCTGCTACCGGCGGAATCTGCTAAACTTCCGCGAGTCCCATCGTCCAGTTTCAAGTAAGTTATTGAGTAATTCATTACGATTCAATTGAAAAAAGTCAGCTGGGCAAGTCAACAGTCTAAACAGGGACAGTTGATTTTGATGGATTAAAAGCTTGAAATTTGGAAAACGTATCTCAATATTTGTTTTTCTGTGTCTTTATCCAAACCCAATCAAAAACATTCAAGTATTGTGTCCCGATTCGCCCCAGATGACTTAAACTGATGCTCAATTTGTTTGTATCAAAAATTAAACTTTTTCGAACTATAACATTTTTTACGTAGAATTTTTAAATTAGGGTGCCGGATTTGTTGATAGTCACTATTCGTTTCAGGTGCTGGCGGCTTCAAGCCCAACTGGTACAGTTACATGTTGACAACAAGCTGTCCGAGCTGACTGGTGTGGATGTCCTCGAACGGAAGCATCACGATTCTTCCAGCCTACGAAATGACACTTCGTTAACATCTTTTGTAAGTTGTTTTTGTTGTTTAGATTTGATTATAATTTTTTAATCAAAAATCCGCTCTTTTAGGGATCAATGCATGAATATCGAGTCTCTGAGAAATCAGTCCACCAAAACGCTGACAGCAATCTGAATCATCGATCAGGACTCAGCTGCGCGTGGTCACATGATCACATTTTTTTAGGTAGATTTTCTTATCGCGTGTGTGGATCATCTTCAGATCAAGTGACACGAGTAAGTTTATTTCAATTTGATCCATTTAGCATTAGCATTAGCATTTTAGGACGCCCTATCCACGGATGGCTCCACAACGCTTATCCCACTGTTTGGTCTGGTTGTGTTAGACCCTCATCCGGAACAATAATCCAACACGGGAGATACCATGTCTTCATCTTTTGATGAGTGTGTAATACAGCCCAGGGCATAAGGGGGTCCTCGCCGGGTCCAAGCTATCCTTTGGGGATCGGAAGGAATGTTAGTAAACACCTATCTAAAGTGCGCAAGGATCCCTGCGTCACCTTAGTGGTATAGATGTTTGTAGGGAGGTTTTGGACTCAATGTTAGTAGACAGGTAAGACCCTAGGATATACCTCGAAAGGTATTGCGGGTGATATGTAAGTTTGTTTAATTGTTTGGGGTTTTTTGCTAACTTAGCATTTTTGTTAGATTGTTGTATTTAAACTCATTCAGCCGGCTTCAGAGTGCACATAATAAGATTTAAAGTTTTCATTTTAACTATCCTAAACTATTTTTTAAAATCTAACTGGTTTTGTATTTTATCGTGTAAGTAATTTACATATTGATTTATCAATATTTATTTTAAAGTGTTGTAAATTTATAGTCTGGTCTGAATATTGAAGCGATTCTTGATTTATTTTGTATGTAAAAGAAAGAACAGAAATTCGATACGACAAGACATCTTTAAACTTATGATTAAATTTAGAAAGAGAAGGAAAAGATTTGATAAACTAAAAATAATGCGAAGAATACAGACTGAGTTTTTTTTTAATATTTTAGTTGATTGATGTATTTTATTCTCACGGCGTGCAATCGGATGCTGCTGTCAAGAAAATTAATATTAAATTTAAAGGAGTTAAAGGATTAGTTAATGGTAAGTAAATCAAAGACAGGCGACTGAGGAATAATTTAACTCACTAACAAATCAACGAATAATTTGAAATTAGACCGATTCAAGATCTACATGTATTTTATGCTTCCTGTCCAGTGCAAAATTCAGTTACTTAATTTTCAAGTAAAATATATTATGATTGAGTTATTGAATTTTAAAGTTAAATGCATGATGAATGACACCAAAAGAACAAACTTTTTCTTGGAACAAACTCACCGGGATTCTGCGAAGAAGGCATCACTGAATTAGTTCCGCCACCGACCACCAGCAAACGTAATGGCGTGGTGGCTGAAACACTGGCACAAAGCGTCTATGAACTGTCACCTTTCGTCGCACCGGCAGCTCCTCTCTCACAGCTCACTCCAGTTTTCAAGCCCGCGGTAATCCAAGACGCACGAACTCACACAGACACAAGCCAAGTAGGTCGAGAGCATAAAAAACACTCCTTCCCTTCTCTTTAGCTACACCAACACACACGGCTCGCAACATAACAGTGGCTCAAAATTCTGCAATTTATGTTTTCTTCCTTAGCTCTCCCTCTCCCTCTCTCTCTCTCAATTTTGTTTCGCTCACACACACTGACACAACTCTTCTGAGAAACATTTCCATTTTTCTCTTTTGTGGCCACTGGTAAACCTGCTTGTGGAGTTTTTATGCTCCGCTCTCGCAAAAATTATATCTCTCTTCTCTCTTCCGAAATTTTCATCAGCCGAGGTACTGCATCTCGTACCGCCATCTTGGAAATAGCAAATCAAATTTCACAATTTTGCAATAAAACACCAGAAACTCTAGAAAATTTTCACTTCCATTATGTTATTCCGATTTCTAAGCCACTCCGAACTTCGTTGTCTGCTGCCGTTCGTCAAACACTCAATAAATAACCCCGAAAACCCCTTTCGAAAAACAAGTTTGCACTGCAGCAAACGAACACTTCACAACGTTCTGATACACCAAAAACACTTCAAAATAATGTAATTTCACGATCAACTCAACGACACAACAACACTAATCGTCCCGTAAACCAATTTGACCAAAAATCCCGAAAAATCACTTCAAAAAACGAAAATATTCACGACGCCAAGACCGTGTCCCGAAAATGCGTGCTCTCTCGGCCGATGCAAAACTCGCTCTCATTTCAATTTGATCCATTTGCCTAATAATTCACTTCCAAATTATAATTGTATATTACTCCGTTGAATTTTGAATCTGGTGAAAATTTATCAAATTCTTTGCATATAGTATTTTAAATGGTAATTTTCTGGTCAAATATAAGTACTTTTGAATCAAATCTGATGCTTAATTTGATAAGAAAGTAAACCAAAATGTCCCCTTCAAAACTGCGTCAGGCTGAAAAAGAATTTGAAAATTATATCAGATTCAAGATTCAACGGAGTAAAAAAAATTCAAACTTTGGTAAATTTACGTAGATTTCATCGGAAATTTACATGTTTTCGAAGCACTACTTGTTCAGCACAATTACAACGGATGTCATTTAAATTTAAAATGAAGTTGATGTAAATTCACATCATTAATGACGTGCACTTTTGGTACATCATAAATGATGTAAATTTACCGAATTATTTTTTTCTGTGTAGCATGTGAAAATGAATATTGACTTCACCATTTCAATAATTTCAACAGCAAAATCATCAATTTAGCATTAAAACACTTCCGCACTTCTTCCTACCAAACACAACAATGAAAAACAAAAATCTTCAGCTGTCAATCAGAGCCAATTGAAATTTACATTGATTCTATAATTTACATTACGAACCATTTACATTAGATCTATAATTTACAGCCTTTCAGAAATGATTTGGATTAATATTTTTTAGAATTTACATGAGATTTGAGCATTACATTAAATTTGAAATCACACTACACTCAACCCCCGGTGGTTGGTCACTTTTTCGTTTGACACTTTTTTAGTTTGTACCCCGTTGGTTGGTCAAAGTCAAACTAAAAAGTGACGAACTGTCACTTTTTACACGGCGCTCACGCACACTATCAAAACAAACGTTCAGTAGT
>NW_026292906.1:0-28527 GCF_016801865.2 Culex pipiens pallens | reverse complement strand
CCAAAATTTGGTATTGATACCAGAGAAAGGTATTATTACGCATTTCCCTTGTTATTTACTCATGCTCGGGGGAGTAGGCTTGGTTTGGTGTGTTGTTTGTACTTATGGCATGGAAACGACTCCTACACCTGGAATGACTTAACGGCCTAACAACCAAGGCCGGGACCGACATTTACTTCCTCATCCGATGGAAGGTTGGAGTAAATGGGAATCGAACCCAGAATCATCCGCTTACAAAGCGGACAGCGTAACCATTCGGCCACGCACTGCCAGAGATCATCCACGTTCCATAAAAAAAAGTTTTTTTTTGTAAGGGCATTTTTTGAATATTTCATCACCGCCATTTTGGATTTAAAATTACTTCAAAGTACACTGAAAATACGCCACCCTTTTTTTCCAAGTGCCCAAACACTTGAATGATTCAATTAAACCGCATCTTAGATCTAATTTGTTTGTGTTTCAATTTCAATCCAATCCATTATTAAATTCAAGTGTTTTGGCGATTGACTTTTTGGTATTTTTTGACACCTTATTTTCATTCGTGTGGCTCAAAAATTTCAAGTGTTTTGCTCATGAATTTGCCCCACTGTGTTGAACTATTCAAAGTGATGAGGAAAACACTTAAAATTGATCTTGTTTTGATTTGAAATGCAGTTTAGCGACAGCTTCATGAGACTTTGCTTTGTTTCCTCATTTGAAAGTTTTGGCCGTCCGGTGTGTTCGTTTTTCGCAGACCGCGTGAGTTCGCTGCCGCCATGTTCCAGTCCAGTAAATTGCCTGCCCGGTTTGTAACCGCGAAGATGAGCATCGCCACAAGACTGCGTCCTCGGGCTTGAGCTCCGTATGGCCAGCGGAAGGGCTTGGTTTCCCGGATTCCCGGATAGCAGCCAACTTTTGTGATAAAGTTCCTTTCCGGACCCATTTGGTGAGTGGGGAGAGAATTTTTGTTGTGGGGTTTTGTTTTGATTTTTGGATGTATTTTGTATGATTCACAGGAAGGATGCGAAAGAACTGCAGATGCCGAACCAGGAAGCGGTGCCAGTGAGAAGCAAGATTCGGATGCAGGGGCCAAGCTATGCGTCATTCGGATGGTCAAGGCACAGTTTGAGTCGATGGAACCACCGCGGTTCCACCAAAGAGAATTCCGCATCAACAAGAAGATTTTCCAGTGGCCTCCATCTCCGCCGGCACCAGTGTTTCACTCGCCGACGCTGAGGAACCTCCCAGGAAGCAGGCACGAAAAAAATTACAGAATTTTTACACACCAAGTTGTTCTTAAAGTTGTTAGAAAATAAAAGCAGCCAAAAAATTTAATTGCGCAACATCTTCTTTATTTAAAAAAAAATCGAAATCCATTTCTTTTACATGCAAACATGCATTGATTATAGAAAGAAAAGCTATTTAAAACCAATAAATATAATATAGTATTTCATGTGACGCAACACGTCAAATTCAAGTGTTTTGCTATTGAAATGACAGTATATTATAATGCCCAAAATTCAAGTGTTTAGCGATTGATATTTGAGTGCTCTGTACAGCAGGGTCAGATCATGTGTAGAACACTTCGATAAGCCGTGGGATTTTTGCTCAGTGTAGTTTAGGGTTATACCAAAGATACCTAATTTAAAAAGATAGACAACTCCCAAAATCTGGGAACAATGCTCAATCATCAAAACCGCAGAGCCATCTGGTGGGCTGACATTCAAGTTGTCGAGCTTTCCAATGCCTGTACACGCACACAATGAAACAAAATATGCGCGCACGCACACAGTCAAACATGGTAGTGATGTGGTTTTTCGTTCATCTCTTTCGCACTGTTTTGACTTCGGTTTTGACCAAATTTTGACAGAGCGAGGAAAACATTCAGCGAAATGGCGAGCAAGTTTTGGAATTTCACAGAGTCTCGGCCCGAAACTTCAAACACGAACAAAAGCGGCGTTCCGAAGATTGGCAATGACGTTTTGGAATTTTGACAGTCTGGAACGCATGAATTACCCCATTATCGGTTTCCCGCACGGGTGAGGTGGATATTGTTGCACATGGCAAAAGTTGGGAATTTTGCAACTTTTTAAATTTATGCTAAATTTCGAAATTTAAACACAAATCTGCAGTAAACTTATTTGAAAATATAATATTGTGAATGCAGACAAAAATCAAATTACGAGCGCATCTCCCAAGGCCACCACTCAACAATCGCGAAAGAATTTAATGGGATCCCGTTTAGAGTGTAGTATTTTTATGTTGTCATCTGTCACGAAAAAAAAACAACCGCATCAAAACAAAGGTGATTTTTGAAACATTTGGAACCGTTTTTCCGGTTGACCAACATGGGCTACGACTACCTGGCGCTGAAGTCGCTGACGCTGCGCTGGTCGGTCGCCGGGTTTAGGAACCAGATTGGGGTGGGCAAGGAGAGTAACATCTACACGGTGGGGGATGAGGAGGGCAATCCGTTGTGCTTGAAGTTGCACCGGTTGGGACGGGTTTGCTTCCGGAACGTGAAGGTGAAGCGGGACTATCACGGGAAGCGGCACAAGATGAGTTGGTTGTATTTGTCGCGGATTTCGGCGACGCGGGAGTATGCGTACATGAAGGCGTTGTACGATCGCGGGTTTCCGGTGCCGCGTCCGGTGGACTTTAACCGGCACTGCGTAATTATGGAGCTGGTTGATGGGTACTGACGAACGTGGCCGAGGTGGGCAATTTTTAAGCAGTTGTACGATGGTTTGATGAACTTGATTGTGCGGTTGGGGAATTGCGGAGTTATTCGCGGAGATTTCAACGAGTTCAACGTGATGATCACGGAGGAGGACCAGCGGCCGATCTTGATCTATTTTCCCCAGATGGTGTCGACGTCGCATCCGAACGCGGAGATGTACTTTGATCGGGACGTGCAGGGCGTTCGGGATCTGTTCCGGAAGAAATTTGGGTATGAAAGTGAAGAACATTCCAAGTTTAGCGATCTGGAGCGGGAGGATGAGCTGGACCGGGAGGTTCTCTGCTCTGGGTACGGATTTACGCAGGAGATGGAGGAGGATCTGCACAAGGAGTATCACCAGGAGGGAGGTACCGAGGAAGGAGGAAACTTATTTACGTACCGAAAATCCAAAAGTCGAGCAACCAAAACAATCCCGAGAAACGTCAAATCAGATCGGCTACACGCTAACAGGTGAATACTCAAATTTAGCTTGACAGAGAGACAGAGAGACTGCGCAACAGATTTTTTTGCGGAACAGATCTGTTGCGCACTTCGGTTTGGTGGAATAAAGACAATAATATAATAATAAGTGAACGCGCCCAGATCAGGTCAGAACAGATTTTGTGAGCCAGTGCTGATTATGCTCTAGTACAGCAGCACCCACTTCGACAGCATAACACAAATACCAACAATAACAGGACATCCAGTGAGTGCCTGGAGTTCAGAGTTGAAATAAGTAGCTTTGGCCAGCAGGAACCGACTAGCGGTTGGTCATTGCTCTGCGAACCGTACTACTGACCAGTTCAGACCTTTTCAGACACAGTTTTTACTACGATTAGTGTTTACAGTCCACTATTTAGCCCGTTCAAATAACTGACCGCGAATAAACCTGACGACTTTAAGAATAAATGTTTTCTGTATAAACCCGCGAGTTCTGATTAATTACGAAAGATACGATTTTGCACGGCACCGGGAATCTGACGCTAGTATGTGCGCAAACATATTTTGGTCCTTCGAGCCGGATCCGTAAGGTTCCGGTTCCCCTGGTGCCTGCAAATCGCTCTAAAAAGGACAGTTCAGTTGTGTTCGGTGTACCTGTGCAAAGAAAAAAAGTGCATCGCGATGGCATCCAAAGTCGGCGCAGAAAATCTCCAGCTGGAATCCACGGAGAAGAAGATTCCGCCATCATCCGCCGCAGTACAGCATGGCGCCGGACTCGCTGTGGCCATCGCGCACTCCAGCTGCTGAAAACCCGTCGCAGAAAACCACTTTCCCGATGATAAACGTTGAAAACTCGCGGAAAACCGTCCCGTTCTGTTGTGTGAAGTGATTTTTGTAAACGTTTCGCATCTGACAGTTCCGTTCTGTCCAGTTAAAGTGCCAAAAACAGTTGCTCAGTTTCAGTTCGGTGGCCAAGCCAAAATCTGCCGTCGGTTTGGCAAAAATCTGCACACGAACCGTCCGCAAGGTGCCGTGAAATTCCGTCAGAAAATCGTGTGCTGAAAATCGGAATGGCGGTCCCACCATTTTATGTCCGACCACGCCGTAAATTCTTCGTCGTGAAAACCGTGCTGCAGAGCAAAATGGTGGTGAACAACGGTGAAATCAGAAAAAGAAATCCGAGCCCATCGCATGCAAGTCGGTGCTCAACTTGCGACGGTGCGAGAAAAAGTCTGCGAAAAAAGTGAGCAACTGTTCAGTGACAGAAGTTCGCGGACCGGACCGAAATCAGCCGATGACGTTTCTCGGTTTGTTTTGATCGCGAATTCGGTGTCGATCGCGAAACAGTTCTGCTGCAGTTCAATGCAGTTTCGGTAGAAAAACATCTCGGCGGTGCTGTTCGGTTCGATTTGGTCGCGAAAAAGTCGGTTCGCGATCGAATTTTGTTTGTGCCGGTGGCAAATCAGTGCGATCCGCGACGGTGTGATTCGGTTACGTCGGCGTTGTGAAACGACGTTGAAGATCGGTTCCGTCGATCGGTCGCACCGAGACGACGAAGATGCAGTTTGTGTGGAGGACTGCGGAAGAATTTTACGGACGAGATGGTCAGTGCAGTGAAGATTAAGTCCGACCGGTGTTGAAGAACTGTTCCGGTCCGGTGCCTGTGATTCTGGCCAGCTAGTGCAACAAATCGTTGCAAGTGAAGTGCTCGCCTTATGAAGAAAAACCGCACACAAACACACACCCGATCGACTGCAGTGTGTTTTTCTGTACACTGCACCCCGTCAGCAGAAAAACACAGGGACGTCGCTAAGGGCGTCCACAGCGGGTGTGAGTGTTCAATCCGGACCGATTTCAGCCGAATCTGCGTGCAGCGATGCACTTTGCGGTGCATATCGCGACAGCTGTTCGGCACAGACGTGTAGCAGGGCATCGGCGAGCTTTGATATGGCAGTATTGGCGATGATGGAGCAGCAGTTCAGTTCGGCGATTACGATCGCTGAAGTTCTACACCAGTTCAGCCAGCGGTGCAGTCGGCGTTTGCGGTTCAACAGCACAGTTTGCCGGCACAGATCCACCAAGTCGCCGCAGACATCAGCATGCCACACGCTGATTGGAGGTTGCCAGCAGCAAAGCTTTTTGGGGCGGCGCGTCGTGATCGGACGGGTCAGACAGCCGTCCCAAAAGCACTCCAAGTTAAGTACCCTTTCCTTAGAGATGCATTCAGTCGCTCAGGCGTTTTACACTGCAGGTTCGCAGAGCTGGCAGCTCATCAGCCAAACATACCAGTTCCGTTCGTCGCGAGTCAGCGAGCGCGCTACGCATCCGACTAACTCAGAGATTCAGCTGCAACGGACACGTCGGCCGCGTGTTAACGACCATCCACCAGGGCCCGGTGGTAACGTCGTCAGCGCACACGGCAATTCAAGCGAAGTCTTCTCCTAGTGCACCGGAGAAAGACATCCGACTACAGACGGCGGCAGTCCGCCGACAGTTCAGCAGAGTTCGTCCAGATCCAGAGCACAGCAACACGATCACGGTCGTGTCGAGCTCGGAGTTCAACCGTCTCCCCGCAGCTGCATCTACAGCAGCTCATCAGACCGGAGGCACAGACCTTGCCTTCGTCAGCTCAGCGAGCAGCCGCTTCATCTGCTCCGCCGTCAGCAACTCTGCGCGTTATTGCAGAGACGAGGATCCAGCCGCAAAGCACTAGGGACGGCGCTGTTTCGATCGGACGGGTCGGAACTGCCGTCCCACCTCAGCCGCCAGTTAAGTACCGTAACATTTCTGTTTTCTTTAAGAAACTTAGCGGCTTTTCCATCAGGTACTCGGCGAGGATCCTCAGCAGCAGCAACAGTGTGCAGTTTACAACTGCTTGCTCATCTGCGAGCCTTTTGCTCAGCGCCATTTCGGCGCTCTCGCTCAAATCCCGTACGGCGGTCGCCAGCCGTGGAAATTCCCAGTCTTCGGTCAGCGCTACTACAGACTCGTTTCAACCCGGCCGGCAGCAGTTAGCCGCGCCAATCACCAGCTGAGCGGTCAGCGATCCACCTCTGGTGAAACCAGTTCGTTCCAGCGGCCAGAGTTCACTGGTGCATCCAGTTCCTGTCGGCTTCCAGTTCATCCAGCTTTCCCATTCCTGACAGTCAGCGTCTTATGGCGCTGAATTCTTTTGCATTGGCCGGTAGCTAAGTCTACCGCTGCCAACTACTGACGTCTCCAAGGAGACAACGTCCCCACATTGTGGACGATCCGGACGGCCACCCTCAGTTGGCCAACTTCAGGACATCAGACCACCTGCCACGACAGGTCGCAGCCTCAGCGATATGAGGTCCAGGCGTTGTCACTGTTTACACAGCGTCCTGGGTACAACAGACAGCTGCAACTCCTCTGAGCGTTCGCGGAGGTTTTGCATTTCAGTGCGTATCAGCTGTACAGCACTGATCAGATCCAGAACGCAAACGTCCTGAAGTCAACAGATCACAGACAAGGAACAGCAGAATTGGACGAAACACGGAAAGCATCAGCAGGAGCAAGAACCGATCGGATCAGCACGGACACGAGCTGCGCATCCAGTGCGGCGTACGGACAGAGCTCGCGGCACACCGGTCGACGAGAAAACGAGCGGAAACTGACTGCACACCCGGTGCAGCGATACGGATTGGCCGACGGATTTACCGACGAAGAGGAACTCACACGGATCATGGTGAGCGGCGCACAGGCCGCAAGTACGACGACGGGATTGTTGACACAGTCCATCAACAGCAGTAAACCGACGGTGGCTCATGAGCCACAACCGACAACGGCGGGCGGCGCACGCAGCGGAGCACGACGGACGACACACCAGTCGTCGACACGTTCAGCAGACTACGGCGGGCGGCACTGAAGCCGCAATCCCGAACATCCGAGCGCGGAGCAGTCTGCAAATGCAGACGACGGAAGCTGCACACCCAGAGTGCAGAAGTAGCAGATCATGGCGAGCGGCAAGACAGCCGCACAGATCAGCGGACCACGGCAAACGGCTGTGGGAATGGCGGGCGGCAAAAATATGCCGCACATACAGCGCTGGATCACCACAACAACAACAGTTCAGCACGACAGCAGATGGTGATCATCAAGAATTCAGCAAGCCAGAAGCTGAAGCGAGGTTCCAGCACAAGGCAATCGGGGATGGCGCTGTTTCGATCGGACGGGTCGGAACTGCCATCCCGACTCTGCCCAGAGTTAAGTACCATACGTTCCAACAGTTTTTCTGGGCATTTACTGGTTCTTCCGTACAGGTGCAGAGCGTTGGAACACTCCGCAGACTTCAAATCAACGGTCGCAGAAGCAGAAGTGCATCCAGCATGATGCATTCAGTCGCAGTACCAGACGATGGCGAACCAGTCGCAGTCGTCACGCACAGCAGCAACAGCGGACAGAGGGCGACGCGATCGTCGTCCACAGTAGCGGTAGCAGTTCACCGAACTCGGTCAAAGAAAAGAAGAAGAATAGTGAAGAACAAAAATAACAACACTGACAAGACTGTTCAGATCAGATCTGTTCAGATTTAGAGTAGACTAATCCATAGGCAATGGTTCAAGAAGGAGTTGTTTTAAAATACTAAGTATTTCAAGGCGGGCGGTATGAACGCGCCCAGATCAGGTCAGAACAGATTTTGTGAGCCAGTGCTGATTATGCTCTAGTACAGCAGCACCCACTTCGACAGCATAACACAAATACCAACAATAACAGGACATCCAGTGAGTGCCTGGAGTTCAGAGTTGAAATAAGTAGCTTTGGCCAGCAGGAACCGACTAGCGGTTGGTCATTGCTCTGCGAACCGTACTACTGACCAGTTCAGACCTTTTCAGACACAGTTTTTACTACGATTAGTGTTTACAGTCCACTATTTAGCCCGTTCAAATAACTGACCGCGAATAAACCTGACGACTTTAAGAATAAATGTTTTCTGTATAAACCCGCGAGTTCTGATTAATTACGAAAGATACGATTTTGCACGGCACCGGGAATCTGACGCTAGTATGTGCGCAAACACGCATGCTGATGTCTGCGGCGACGTGGTGGATCTGTGCCGGCAAACTGTGCTGTTGAACCGCAAACGCCGACTGCACCGCTGACTGAACTGGTGTAGAACTTCAGCGATCGTAATCGCCGAACTGAACTGCTGCTCCATCATCGCCAATACTGCCATATCAAAGCTCGCCGATGCCCTGCTACACGTCTGTGCCGAACAGCTGTCGCGATATGCACCGCAAAGTGCATCGCTGCACGCAGATTCGGCTGAAATCGGTCCGGATTGAACACTCACACCCGCTGTGGACGCCCTTAGCGACGTCCCTGTGTTTTTCTGCTGACGGGGTGCAGTGTACAGCAAAACACACTGCAGTCGATCGGGTGTGTGTTTGTGTGCGGTTTTTCTTCATAAGGCGAGCACTTCACTTGCAACGATTTGTTGCACTAGCTGGCCAGAATCACAGGCACCGGACCGGAACAGTTCTTCAACACCGGTCGGACTTAATCTTCACTGCACTGACCATCTCGTCCGTAAAATTCTTTTGCAGTCGTCACGCACAGCAGCGACAGCGGACAGAGGGCGACACGATCGTCGTCAACAGTAGCGGTAGCAGTTTACCGAACACGGTCGAAGAAGAGAAGAAGAAAAACTGAACAGTAAAAGAACAAAACTAACAGCATAGACAAGACTGTTCAGATCAGATCTGTTCAGATTCAGCAGTAGACTAATCCATAGGCACTGGTTCAAGTAGGAGTTGTATTTAAATACTTAGTATTTCAAGGCGGGCGGTATGAACGCGTCGAAATCAGGACTGAGCAGATTTTGTGAGCCAGTGCAGATTATGCTCTAGTACAGCAGCACCCACTTCGACAGCATAACACAAATACCAACAATAACAGAACATCCAGTGAGTGCCTGGAGTTCAGAGGTCGAATTTAGTAGCTTTGGCCAGCAGGAACCATCTAGCGGTTGGTCATTGCTCTGCAAACCGTACTACTGTCCAGTTCAGACCTTTATCAGACGCAGTATTACTAAGATTAGTGTTTACAGTCCACTATTTAGTCCGTCCAATTACTGACCGCGAATAAAACCTGACGAATAACGAATAAATGTTTTCTGTACAACCCGCGAGTTCTGATTTAAATAGAAAGATCCGATTTTGCATGGCACCGGGATTCTGACGCTAGTATGTGCGCAAACATATTTTGGCACGATGATTTGATTTATTATCTGGCTCAGAGAAGCGATAAAAGCGGTCTAAATTGAAAAAAATTTTTTTTTTCTTTTCTAGAGTTTAACGAACTTTTGTCTGTTTGTAAGTCTTAAAGTTAGTATAGAAATATTTCCAAAAAAAGTAAATTTTTCGGTTCGTCTACACAAAATCTCATGTTTGTAAACAAACGACGCCATTTTGCCAATGTTCTTCGGTAGCTCATATCAGGCCACTGCCGGGGCCCTGGAATTTCATGATTAAGTTAATTATTAATTTTTTATTAATTAAGTAAATTAATTATGAACAAAGGGGCCCTCAAGACGAGTTAATTGATAGGTTTAAAAGCAAAACTATTTTCAGGTGATTCGGTAAGACCGGATTGGCCAACAATCGGACACAGGTCAGACGGGTGTTACGGGAATATTTGTATTTCTTTGAATCCCAAAACATTTGTTTTATTAATAATCTTTTGATTGTGTGCATGTGTTTCAAATACTTGTTTATCTTTTAATTTAAATTAACGAATTTCTCTATTTATTGATCAATACGTATCACTACACAATCGAAAAACAACAACAATGTTCGCTAACTGATTGGTTTGCTTCAAATAAAAATTCAAAACAAAAGGCACTACGCACAGCAAAACACATCCGTCTCGTGCGGTGGCGCGAAAAGCAGTGACAGCAGCAACAAGCTTTTTCGTTTCTTCTCTTCGCTGCGCTGAAACTTTATTTTTTTCTCTCGCTCTCCCACCATCGCTTTAAAGCTTAATGTTTGAATATTTTCCCGTTCGCATCGGAGTGGCGCTAGTGTTTTGATGCCTGAAATTTGACGGAGTTGACGGCATGTGGTTATACATAAGCTCAACAGCCAAAAAAAAGAAGACAAAAAAAATTGTTCGTTATTCGATTATCCGAAGTGAACTTTTGACAAGGCCTTCGGATAATCGAGTCTGGACTGTATTCTGATGTTCAACTAAATACATTTTATTCGAAATGATCAATGTATCAAAACGACGTTGTCGTGCTATCTTGTCGTTCGGTGGAGTCCCGAGTTTTAATTGAAAATGTTTACGGGAGTCGAGCTCGTACTTGTTTCCAACGCGTACTGACCTGAAATCTCTTTGGCCAATTGTCGCACTTCCATTTTCAGGCTGTGTTAAGATAGCACGAGACGTTTTTTTATCGGTTTTTATTGAATATCTCTGGATTGAAATCGAGTTTTGGGTATCTGTGTAGGTCAAAAGATGAGGAATTGTGAGCTGCACGCACAAACTGGCGTTCTTAACTCAATTTGGCCCAACATCGATGTACGACAAGTTAGCACGACAGCGATTATGCTAGATTTGGTTATTAGAAATAAATATGAACTTTGCTCAAGATGTTCTCCTTCTTTACATCATTTGTAACAGTCGGAGTTTTTGTTGGATTCTGTGGAGTCTGTTCTTTTTGCAAGGCAGTTGGAGTAACTAAATTTCAGAATCCGGAGTTCGAATCATTTTACTCCGCAGACTTGGAAAATATTCAAAAGTTGGGATAAAACGCTCGAAAAAAAAACTCGGCATGTTTTGATCCTTCTATTGTGGACATGATACTTCATTGATCGCTGCTTCTCCGAACCTGATAAGGCGGGTATGCCCGTTTGACCGGTTTAGGGAAAGTGGCCATTCGGGAAAATGGTTTTTAGGGGAAGTCGGCATTCGGGGATGTGGCCGTTCGGGGAAATTGATTGTTCGGGGAAATGATTTTCGGGTAAATGACATTTCGAGAAAGTGTCTTTTCGGAGATGTGCCAATCGGGGAAATGTCTTTTCGGGAATTTGGGTTTCGGGGAAATAGATTCCTTTGAACACTTCTCTATCACGGTCAGTATGATGACAAACCATTACTTACTTTTACTTTACTTTTACTGCTCGTACAACCTCCGGGTCATGAGCTGTCTCCAGATGCGTTGCCATCTAACTCGGTCCTGGGCTGCTACTCTACCGCCTAATAACACCTGTTGACCTGTGCCCAATGTTGAAACAGAGGCCGGAGATACCGTCGCCTTGTCGCAGTCCCTTGCGCGATTCGATCGGGTCGGACATCGCTCCCAAAATCTTCACGCTGAACCGTGCCCCGTCCATCGTCGATTTCACCAGTCTGATCAGCTTCCCGGGAAAGCCGTTCTCGTACATGATCTTCCATAGCTCTTCGCGATCGACCGAGTCGTACGCGGCTTTGAAATCGATGAACAGGTAGTGCGTCGGGATTTGGTACTCGCGATATTTTTGGAAGATTTGGCGCAGCAAAAAGATTTGGTCCGTCGTCGATTTCCCCTCCACAAAACTGGCTTGGTACGTCCCTACGATATCCTTTGCTCACTCCGACAGACGACAGAAAATGATCTGAGACAGCACTTTGTTGAGAATAGTGATGGCTCGATAGTTCTCACACTCCAACTTGTCCCCCTTCTTGTAGATCGTTAGCTGTTCTGTGTCCCAGACCTTAACTATCAGCCGGTGTAGACAGGCCGCCAGCTTGTCCGGGCCCATCTTGATGAATTCAGCACCGATACCATCCTTACCCGCTGCTTTATTCCCGAGCATGGGTAAATAACAAGGGAAATGCGTAATAACACCTTTCTCTGGTATCAATACCAAATTTTGGTATTCCTGGACCCTTTAAAATTTGTCTTAAGGATTATGCAAGAGCAAAATGTGGTATCATACCAATTTAAGGTATTGTTTTGATATTGCAAAATTGCAGCATTTGTCAATGGTCGGACACCATATTTTGGTATTCTTTTGGTATAACAGTATTTTATCAAAATCCTCTGAAACTATGGGAAAATTTTGACCAATTGTTGATAAGGATCCGTTCAGCCGTGCGAAATCGCTGACGTTCCCGACTAGCAAGCCAAAATAACTTCAAAGTGGTTGTGTGCGTTTGAACTAAGATGCCATATTTTATTCGAGTAGTTTACATAATTAAGTTTCTCCTGCCAAGCTCTTTCCCTGCTTTCTTACGCTAACTTATAAAACATGCCTTCCTACTCACTCACAGATGGACCCATCTTTGCGCTACCCAGACCTCGCTCACTTTTGCCACCCTGCTGTCCACGCCATGTTCACATCCACTCTGGTGTTCGCGTAGCACGTTCTCACGCCCGCGTGACACCGTGCCGTTCGCCCAGCGTTCGCGCACTGCGTCTTCACGCCTCCGCGACGCGTTCTCCGATCGCCTCCGTTCGCGCACTACGTTTCTACGCTTCGCGACGCGTGCTCCGATCGCTTCACCTCAGCGCGCAGCTTTTTTCACGCCACGCGCACCCCGTTTTCCTCGCGTTCGCGTCCTGCGCCATAACCCGCGATGCGCACGTGCTGCCCTCCTGCTACTGCGTCTCGTTTGCGATCTTCGCTCCGGGGTCCTCGTGAAGCGTATAGCGACTTTCACTCCTCATCGACAGCCACTAATCAACCAGGACGTTCGCGGCTCGCACCGTGCTCCGTCGTCCGCTTCTACGCACCAAAACGGTATACAAAACGCCCTGTGGAAACAGGGCTCAAGTCAGCTCAAGCGTCTTCTCCTTGACTCAGGCTCAATCTTACCCCGTTGGGTTCGGGGGCGTTCTTTTCAGTTTCAGGTCCTCCGATGTTATGCGGCGTGCTTCGAGCACCGTTTATACTGCCTGAAGAGAGCCAGTTGTTAGTGTGGTAAGGCACAGCCTATCTGTAGTTAACTTACGACTTGCTTCCTTGTCTGCGTGACCTTGACAACGAGTCTCGCCACGGTCGCGCGCGCATGTGTGTGGTGACCTTCACCTTCCTGGGATTATCTTAGTGGAAGTACGGCGTCAATCGCCACTGCCTCACTTACTTGTGGTTTTTGGCGTGCAATACGTCCCTCCTGCCGCCTCACACTCTCGAGTTCCGCCTCGCGCGTCCGCTTTAAGTTGGGGACGTCCTTTGCTATGGCACTGGCGTATCTCCGTTTGCGCCGGGATGCTAACACTCGTCTGGGAAAGGGGTTTTAGTATTTGCTGTCAGCTTGACCTCAATTTATTCACTCACGTCGGGCCTCTGATGCAGCTGGCGGCGTACATAATGTTGTCCTCGGCGTCACGAGTTTGGCGAAGTTAGCGTACCATTCTTGGAACGATCACTGGACGGATTATCAATCTGGGAAAGGCGACAACCAAATGTAATGCCGATTGTGACACGATCGACGCCGACTTACCGGTGTCTTGGTCGGGCTTTGCGGCGTACTCCGTCGTTCGTCCGGTTTCGTGCCCTTTACCGTCGCCGAGCGCTGATTTTTCCGGCTGTACGAGCTGCTGGTGCTGGCGAGACGCGATCGAGCGAGGCTCTGCCTTCGATGAGTGTATGCAGGTGTCTGTTCGATCGCATGGCGTGGCATGATCGTGCTGGTTGAATTTTCCTTTTTGTGTATTTGTCGGGAATCTTGGAAAGCGTGCAGCCGACTGCAGGGAAATTTCTGGCTGTTCGAGCATTTTCAAGCGAGTCTAGGGTATCTAACTTTTGCGTAGCTTAACTAGTGTAACATGGACTTTACAAATCACGGTGAACATAGGCAAAAACTACATTTCCCAGATCGAAAGTCCGTAAACCCACGATGTTTTGTAAGGCAACGATGTTTTTAGGAAATTTAGATGAACTGTATGCTACGCGTTAGAGCGAAAGAGAAAGCATGCTTTGTATTTTCATCGAAGTTTCGCTAAGCATGCTATCTCGTTCTTTCGTGTTTGCGAATTTTTCGGCAGTTCTGTCAAACGCAAAACTTCTCGCGTGGTTTGCGTGTTTGGCTGTGAAAAAAGTTGGGCCACGACATTTTTCCGGTGCAATTCCGGGGTTTCCGGCCCCTGGTGCAGTGCAATGGCAGCGGCTTGAGCAAATGAGTAAGTAAATTACGGAAGCGAGTCAAACTGCGGTCGTAAATATAAATTTCGGTAAAGTTTTTTTTTCATACTTTTTTTTCCTCACCTTCCAGCTGCAGCGAAACCAAGCTGGACACCGATTCTGACGTAGAGGACGACGACTTCAGCTACGTAACGTCCCCTTTCAGAGCTAGAACCAGTCAACTAACAGCGGTTGTGCCAAGTGGCCAACGGTGACCATGTGGTCTGTGTTGCTGGCGAAGAAAAAGACCAATCTGGCATTCGGTGGTAGCGGAACCGGTGCTGCAGGAGCGCAGGTACAATAATAATTTTTATTCTTGGAATCTCAAACACCATCTAACATTCCTCCCTTTTAGGCAAAACATTTCGGTCGTCAATTGCAGAAAGAATAAAAACGGCAGTCGGTTCTGGAGAAGGGTGACGTGTCCCGCTTTTGCCAATCTGCAGAGCATAACAGCGCAGAATCACTTGGGGCGGTTCAACAGACGGAAAACCTGGAAGCTGCCAACATTAGCGGTACCGGCGAGGTTCCCCGAAATCCGCCAACTACGGCAACGCAAACAAAGGCGGTGGTGGCCAACATGAACCAGCAGCGGCCATGCAAGTCGGTTTCCGGAAGCGCGCAGCAGTTGCAGAAAAGCGTTACCCATCGATAAACTGACCACGGTCAAGAGCGCGGGAAGGTCGGCAAATCAACAATCTGCAGGACGTGCGCGAGAAAATGCCAGGAGTGATCGACATGAGCCGGTTAAACCGAGACGAGCGTGAATAATACGATGGTGCGGAGGCCATGCAAGAGTCTTTCGTTTTGTCCAGAACCAGCACCATTGGCACCAGCCGGGACTTTACAATGATGGAGTGGCCAGTAGGGACGACGACGATCAATTTATGGACACCAGCGGAGAATACGATGATGATGAAGGCGGGCGTCGGCGTGGCGTAACTTCCAAAGAGCAAAATCCACAATTCTGGTAAATTATGAATTCAAGGATCTTTCGTAATATGATCACACTCATTAATTTTATTATAAATTTATTTCACAGAGTTTCCGGTTTCGACGCCGTGTGGATGAGTGACCCGGGCTCTCCTGGTGGCGAACAAGAAGATTGGCCGTCGTCCAACATCAAGATCCTGTCGGCTGCAAAATGTGCTGGTGTGACCAGACTCGTTTGGGCCGCTCAGTGACGAAACGCCGGCGGTGGCGCTGGAAAGCTGGCCAATCGCTCCGTAAACAACCTAAGCAGGTTTCGCTCAAGGGGCAGGAAAATCCCCATCACTGCTGGGGCCAATATCTGATACGATATCTTCTGGAAAACTCCCGGCAGGCGTTCAAGTATATACTGGACGAAGAACCAGAGAATGACGATTCCCAAGGACCGCAACAGTCTGTTTGGTCGAGCATGCCAAAATACACCCAAGCTGAGTTAGATCCGGAAAAGGACATCCGTCGTTCGCGTGTCGAGAAGAATGAAACCGCAAACGGTTCCTGCGACGACCTTCAGCGTTTGGCGAGGAGGAGTAGCAGCAGGAAGTGATCAAGGCCGGGGTCGGTCACCTGAACCGATCAAAACGCCGAACGATGGTCGCGTCGAAGTTTTCGACGAAGACAAACCAGCAACGACATGAACGAGTCCTACGAACCGCACCGAACCTGGGCGACATGTCTATGTTAATGAGCTACCCACCAAGATGCATTTGACCCCAAAACATGTATTTCCGGAAACCAAGAACCGGCATATGCATCAACCGAGTGTTTACCGATGTTTGCTTGACCGTGTGGCGCGAATTCAAAGGGCTTGAATCCGTCCACATGAATCTGCTACAGGAATTCCCACACCTGGCGCTGTTCAAATTGCTGATGGTCAATCGGAACGCAGACAGTTCAGTGTACCCAATCGTGGCCACGAACATCAATTCAAATGGTGATTTGGGTTTTGAAGCAAAACCTAGAGCAAAACATTACATTTGCTAATCTCAGTGTAATTATTTCTTTTTCTTATCTCTAAACAGGCTGCTGCCGTCCGGAACTGGCGCGCGGGACGGTCAAGGCACTGTAAGTTGCTGCAAAAAGTCGCTGCACGGATCAGGGTCGACGGACGGCAAGTGCCCTCAGAACGGCGGATGAATCGCAGTCAGACCTGGATTTGAGCAAAGCTATGTTCCGTTAGGGTCTAGCTCATTTCCCCGAATGCCATTTCCCCGAAAATCATTTCCCCTAATTGACCACATCCCCGAATACCACTTCCCCTAATCAGCCACATTCCCGAATGCCATTTCCCCGAATATTATTTCCCCTAATCGGTTATATCCCCGAATGCCATTTCCCCTAATCGGCCAGTTCCCCGAATGCCATTTCCCCGATGTAACACTTACGCCAATTGCCGTTTATTTAAATTTAAATTTTCCCGAATTTTCATATCCCCTAATCATCATTTTCGCTAAAGCCTTTTTCCATGAAAAACAGATATTTTCTTTCTCAATTTTACCGAACAAACAGCTTTTTCGGGTATGCTGTTGATTAAATGTTGTAAATTGGGTAGTAAAGCCCGTTATCAATGTTTATGAACAACGGTAAGAAACCCCGCATAAAAAAGTACCATATAAAAACTTTTTTTCATATGGTAATTGAACTTTAAACTATATTGTTACTACCATTTCCAAAAATGTTTGACTACTATTTTAAAAATGGTATTTATATGGTTGGCATGAATTTTTACTATCTCACAAATGGTTTAACCATCTGGCATAAGGGTGGTTAGCAATGGTAACCTTAAAAAACTCAGTACTATTTTCGTCAAAAAACTGTTTGTTGTATGGTAAATAAATGGTTTAAGTACTATTTGGCAAAAAGTAACCTTAAATCAAACAGTTCACAAATAGTTTAATATAGTTAAATTTTAATTTTGGGAAATTGAAAAAACGATTTCACAAATAGTTACCATTTCTCAAAGTGTCATTGTATGATCCAATATGGTAATCAAATGGTAATTTTTTATCCGGGACATGATTAAAAACCATTTCTGATAACGTTTTTTCATTTTTATGCAAAAAAAAGTTATTGACAAGACAACATTTTTTCTATGGATCCACTATGGTCCCCTTGGAACGAGCTGTCAAGTAGAAGCTTTTCTGCCAAGAAGGGCCGTGAAGTGAATTTTTAAAAATTGAATTAAAAATCCATTTTTAATCCTTTGCGGTCGTTCAATGGGTCATTGTACTTAGACAAATAAGCCATATCGTTGTGAACAATAATATCACAAATTTAAGCTTAATTTTGGGACCCAATTACAGAGCAGACTCGATTATCTGAAGCCTCGATTATCCGAAGTTTGATTATCCGAAGGTTTGTTTTTTTTTTTCGTTTTTTTCTTTTTCTTGTTTTAAACATCAAATTTGAGTACTGCAACCCCATTTTAGTAAAATTTGAATAGTTGAATATGCAATCATTAAATAATAAAATGCATTTTTTCAATATTTCAACACCGCCATATTGGCCTTGGATTTAAAAGTTCTAAATCACTTTAACGTAGTTTAGGGGACATACGCTCGACAATAAAAAAAATAGGCATCATAAAAAAAAATCGTGATTCAATTATACAAATTTTATTTAAAGTTTTTGTTGATTATACTTTTCGCCAAATCCCAAACCAGCAATGTGAATAAAATGATGAGTGTGTACGGGGTTCTGTACTACGAAAATCGCACGGTATGTTTTTTGAATCATAAAAAATAACAAAACTTCTATTGCATTATTATTATCATGTCTATAAGAAAAAAGTATTTGTTTTGAGAATATATGTATAAAAAAAAGTCTGTAACAATATTCATTGTATTGGAATTTGTATTGAATCCCCCCTAAAATGCTACGTCTGTTCTGAATGAAGCCAAAAAGAAAGTTGATCATTCAAGGCCATTACGAACCTTTAAATATGTAGTTTGATGTGATAAAAATTGTCATCATTTTTTTTCTTTTAAAATGCCATTTCCCCGAACGCGGTCAAGCGGAAATACCCGGTGCCCAGGAGTGCGCGCTCCGGGGCACCGGGCATTTCCGCTTGACCGCGTTCGGGGAAATGGCATTCAGGGAAATGACTATTCAGGGATATGACTAATCGGGTAAGTGGCATTCGGGATTGTGGCCCATTCGGGAAAATAGCATTCGGGGATGTGGACGATTAGGGGAAATGGGAAATTCGGGTAAATGGAATTCGGAGAAATGACTATTAGGGGAAGTGTCTTTTCGGGGAAGTGGCATTCGGTGGTCGGTAATATGGGTTTCGGGGAAATGTCATAGATTCGTTCCGTTATGGCCAATTCGCTAAATATAACGGCGCAAAAGGAGAATGATGTTAGCAGTAGTCAGCCGTAGGCGTGCAGAAATCCGATCTGTCCGACCTGGACTTTGAAGCTGCGCAAACTTCATTTTGCACTCACCGGTTCCGAGCGGTTCGCCCGTGCTACAGGACATCGTTAATTTTTTAACCCGCCGACTCCGGTGACATGTCTCGCAAAAGCACCGGAACTGGCCGCAGAAACTGGTGTAGTTGACCAGAAGGAGGAGGAGGAGCAGCAGCTGGAGTTGATCAAGAAAGTCGTCAAATCGTCGTAGGCTGGCCAACAACACGGTGGAGGATGTGAACGAGAACATGGCCAAAGCCTGGGACGATGAACCACCCGAAGATGGCAAGCCTCTGTACAGCGTTCCGGAAGTTCTAACTCCACTCAGAAAACCAGTATTCTTGCATCTTCCAGTCATTGTCCATCCTGTGGGCAATACGGTTGGCATCCTACTGCTGGCCGGTTGTCCCGACACCGGTGAAATGAAACCCAGTCCGGCCAAGTGAACTGAAAAAGCAACTTTTCCTTGTTCCGACACCGGCAGTCAGGTGGACCAGCACGACTAAAGTTGCAACAGCAGCAGCAGATCATCACTGGATCTTGGGAGAGTGAAGCGGAAAAGGTCGACTAACGGAGAGCGAGCTGGAGTGGTGGAGCAGAAGGCCAGCGAAACTGAGCAGCCTTGCCTTGGGAAGAATCTGTAGAAGTTGCGGAGGAAGCGAGCTAGCCACTTCACGTGTGCGCAACCTCATTGGACCACATGACGACAAAAAGGCCGCTTCCGGATCGGATGCTGGCAAAAACGACAGTGGTAGTGTGTCTGCAGACCGTTAAGGTGCACTCGATTGAGCTCATGAACAGCATCCAACTGGCGGCACGAACAACGATTCCAAAGCCCGGAAGAATCTCCGGAACCGTGTCCCTCGAAGTTCTTCCCCGAAGATGTTTCTAAAACTTTGCTCTAGCTGCTATCCGGAAATGTTCCGGCCATGACCTTGTAAGTGACGGCGAAAACAGCGCTGCACGGAACTGGCCCGGTTATGGCCCTGCAAGTGTCCTCGAAACAACGTTACCCTTAGAACGGCGGGTGGCCTATTGCTTTTCAAATTCCGGTAATTTATTTGTCATGTTTGCATGGTTCAGTTCACTAATTGTTTATTTTTCTTTCCTAATTAGGTTCATCCGGAATCCGGAATTGCCACACGGAACGGCAATTCCAAGGTTCCCTCGGAAATTAACAGGCTGCAGGAACTGCAATACTTGGCGCCGTTGAAGTTGCAGGTTGCCAATCGAAACGCGCATGGCAACAATTGGACGACTCCAAACCTGGATCCTGACGGAAGCCGCCACCTGACCCGTGCATGACGTAAGCGAATTACGATTCCGGTCAATTACCCGCATTCCAACCTTTAGATTCCCGTTATTTTCCTCTCTTTTATCAGGCCAATATCGTCCGGAACTGGTACGAGGGACGGCCATGGCATTGCCAGCAACCTGGAAGTGCCCTTGAAACGACGCTGGACGGAACAGACCCAAGGGTCGCCAACCTGTAAGTTCTCGGAACAACGCTGCACGAAACAGGCTCGCCGAATGGTCATCGCCCCGCAAGCGCCCTCGGAAGGACGGATCAAAAGCTGCACGGACGCGCGTAATATATTCGCGGTAAGATATTCGTAACATTTTCTTGATTCAGATCACTAATTCTATTCTAACAGGTTCAAGCAATCCGGAATTGCCATGCGGGACGGCAATGGATCTCGAAGTTCCCTTGGAAAGAGGCAGTACAGAACAGGCTCGACAGAAGGTCGCCAATCTGGAAGTGGCCTTGGAACGACGCTGGAAGGAACAGTCTGAACGGTGTCCGGCCGCGGTAGATTCAAGCCATGGTGGATTATTTGCCTGTGCCATCTCATGTGCCCTCAGATGCTTCTTCACCGTAATCGGATGGTAACTTCCGCCCTTAACCGTGGCATCGTTCGCCACGATCACACAATCCACGGCCTGCGCCCAGACCCACCCCCGTAACAATGCCTGCCGCGTTGGCCCGTATATTTCATGTGCTGCCAACGAGCTCAGTTCCAAAAACGGCGAACCCGGATCCACCAACCGAAGCATCCCTTACTCGTGTGCCGCTTGCTCGCTTCCGGTCCGCCTCCGTTCAGAACCTTCCCGATAACTGAGGAACCAGAGGCCGGAACTACAAGCACGACTACCTGGAGGAACCAGCCGGTCTGGCCTGGCTGGTAGAAATTCCGGACCGAGCGGATGCCCTGAGGGAAAAAAACGATCGACGTCAAAATTGTAACATTCTTTGAAGCTATTTTTTAAGAAAATCAATGTAAACCAAGAAAAACTGAATAAAAACATAAACACCAGCAAAATATTTCAATCAAAACAACAAACAAGATGACAGATGCGAGAAAAAGAAGAAGAAGAACATAAAAAACGGGGTTGAGGCGCGTCACCACGACGTCGTTCTTACATCGGCCCCGCACGTAGGCCTCTTGCGATGTTCGAACAACCTTGACAGGTTGACGTTTCGGGTCTGATGCGTGTCTCAAAATCAGACCCGCATCGGCCCCTGTAGGACTGATCGTCGCTCTGACGATCAGACCCGGTCGGCCCCGTATTTCTTACTGGGTTTAGGCACAAAAATATCGCACACGCAACACAATTTTGACAAAATAATTAATTTTGCGCTAAAATGATGTCTCAAAGCGAATGCTTTCATTGAAACCCGGAAATTTCAAACTTGATTTTAAACATTTTTGATATACCCCCTAAAGAAATGACTTGAAATTGTGAAAAATTTCCTAAGTCAGGATGCCACACTTTGGTATTATTTTGGTATTGAAGTGTTTCATCACTTCTTCCTTTTTTATAAATTTTGACGAGATAATTAATGTTGCGCTAAAATAACCGGCTCCGTGGCTTAATGGTTACGGCTTCTGCCTCACAAGCAGAAGGTTCAGGAATCAAATCCCGGTCGGTACATTTGAAATTTGGAATCAGGAATTTGAACTTTGAATATGAACAAAAACGAAAAAAAAAGAATCAGGTGGGATTCGAACTCACACCTTTGGATTGGTGGTCTGGGACGCTAAGCAGTCGGCCATCAGAAGGTTTACACTCTAGCAGTGAAATGATCCGTAGTGTTGAAACATGTTATCTTCTCATATTAAATACGCGCTGGTCCCTGAATTGCCTGACGGGATTAGAAGTCTAAATATAGATCGAGTTTCCTTCAGATGCTTGCTTCTATGTTTAGGCGGGGCCGAACAATGCCCAGCGACCTCGGAATTGGACCGCAAGGAGCTCTGTCATTCTGAAATGGGTCGTTGGAAGCAGCGCGAGGGCTATCACCACCTAATACCCGGGACTGAGATAAGTTGTATCAGCATTCGGCATATACAAAGTCTGATACAAATTATACTTTCCCATAATATCGCTACCGGTTAGCGGGTATTGGATTGGACACACACACACACACACACACACACACACACACACACACACACACACACACACACACACACACACACACACACACACACACACACACACACACACACACACACACACACACACACATAATTAATGTTGCGCTAAAATGACATGAAACCCAAAAATGTTAAAGCTGATTTTCATTTATTTTATGTATACCCACTAAGATTTTTTTAAATCGTTGAAATTTCTCTTAGTCGGGATAACCAAATACTTTGAAAAACGAGTTAATCGACAGATAATTGAATTTTGGTGAATTTGATTGGTGCGCTGGAAGTGGGGACGCGAAGTCGTGATTATTCAGGTTATTTTTTTTGTGTGCTGGTAATCGAATAATAGCATCATTGGTGCGCTGGAAGTGGGGACGCGAAGTCGTGATTATTCAGGTTAATTTTTTGTGTGCTTTTGTGTCGCTATTCGTTTGAGGTGAGTGATTGTGGTAATCGAATAATAGCATCATTGGTGCGCTGGAAGTGGGGACGCGAAGTCGTGATTATTCAGGTTAATTTTTTGTGTGCTTTTTTTGTGTGCTTTTGTGTCGCTATTCGTTTGGGGTGAGTGATTGTGGTAATCGAATAATAGCATCATTGGTGCGCTGGAAGTGGGGACGCGAAGTCGTGATTATTCAGGTTATTTTTTGGTGTGCTGGTAATCGAATAATAGCATCATTGGTGCGCTGAAAGTGGGGACGCGAAGTCGTGATTATTCAGGTTAATTTTTTGTGTGCTTTTGTGTCGCTATTCGTTTGGGGTGAGTGATTGTGGTAATCGAATAATAGCATGCCTTACTGAATTATTTGTGTCTTGAGCGTAATTTTCGTTGAGTAATTGATGTTTTTTGTGATCTTTATTAATTGTTTTGTGATTTTCAAAGCCCTTCCTATATCATCGTTGATCGGAAGGCACGGCGTCGGGTAAATTGTGTATAATTTTTTCGATTAAGGTTTTATTTTTTATGGTAAAAGCCATTTCTATATAATGATCGAAAGACGCACTGACATTTTGGAATAATTAATAGTGGAGTGAAATAATTGTGAGTGAGTGATTTTGTGTGTTAACCAGAAAGACCTTCCCATAGCATCGTTGCTCGGAAGGCTCGCCGACGGGTCTGTTATGAAAGTCCTCCCCATAGCATCGTAGCTCGGGAGGCATCGAAAAGCCAATACCTTATCCTACTAACCCAAAAAAATATTAATCACGTGATGCTTGAAGGAGATGCTGTGGATTCAACGGTCTCAAGCGGTATCAACAAGTATATAGCGAAAAACTGTGTGCTTGATGAGTCTGCAACTTCAACTATCGGACTAACATTCCTCCCTTTCGTTGAACTGCAGGCTTCTTGGGAGGGCGCCGGTATTGACTAATAAAGCAGGGATCTTCAGAGGTTAAACAGTGAACGGATGGTTGGCTCCCACTAATCATTTTGGATTCATTGTTTAACTTCAGCTGATCTGTCAATAACGGAGTAGCAGCTCATTGGCAGTCAACCATGCTCATGCTCATGCTCATGCTCATAATTGAATTTTGGTGAATTTCAATCCAGTTTCATTTTAGTAACACTTATTTTTCGATCTTGTTATTTTTCAGAATCTTCAAGAACTTCAAGCACAGGCCGTTCATCAATGACAAATGCATTCGATGTGGTGAAGAATATCACTAAGAACATCATGGAATCATCAGGTGAGTAGATTTGGCTGTTGAAAATTAAAATACCAAATTTTGGTATTACTTGTGCAAATACCAGCGACCAAAATGTGCTCTTGGTTGCCCAGTAATTGATGGTAAAAAACCATAAAATCATACCAAAATCATGTATGTGGAAGACCACAGGAAGCATAAGCATACGTGCCCACCCGCAGTTGCTACTCCGTTATTGACCAGGACCTCCAGAAGTTACATCCACGAGCCGCGCTATCTTTCCTCGCTTCGCAACTTCTCAAAGGCCCCTATCATGCTGATCAATACCGGCGCCGGCCACGACCAGTGGTAGAGTCTCGGGGAAGTGGATGGGAATGTTAGTCCGATACTTGAGTGATAGAGACCGCCCAATCGACTGCTTCTCCGACAAAGTATCACATGAGTTTTGAGGGGGTTAGTAGATGGGTATGAGGTCAGGATTCACGAGTGGCAGTGATGTGACCATGAGCAATTTGTTTATCGGTTGAAAAATTTGAATCTTAGGCAGCCCGCTGCGGAAAGATAAATTATTGATTAATTAGAAAGTTTTTTTAATCGAACGCGTGCCAACCGAGCAGTAGTGCTATGGGCTGGACTTATCAGTATATTTTTACTAATTGTACAAATTAGATTACGCGTGCAAATTTCAAAAATAGTAAATAAAAAACGCTTTACTCTTCATAAAATCGATAGTTTGATGAGTTAATACTAGAACTGCCAGTTGGAATAAATTATTACGATCCACGATTATCAACAAAAAGAAAACAGGACACTACGTAACCGATTCTAATGAAATTAAAACAATAACTTAAACGAACTAAACCGGCGGCGTGCCTTCCAATCAACGATGATAAAAGAGGGACTTATGAAAAATAAAAGATCAAATAAAAGGCTCCGAAAACACGTTGCAGAGTAACCGCGAAGTCTCGCTACTCACAATCGAATCAACAAAATTCAAAAACGCGCGCTAATGGTCTATCTTAAATGTCAGCGTGTCTTTCGATAAACGATTCTATAGAAATGAGTTTTTCACCGCGAAAATTTAACACATTATTTGGATTGTATCAATCTACTGGTACAGTTGACAAACTAACGAAACGACAGCAAAATGATCAAGA
Source organism: Culex pipiens pallens (assembly GCF_016801865.2). NCBI lineage: Eukaryota > Metazoa > Arthropoda > Insecta > Diptera > Culicidae > Culex > Culex pipiens. The sequence goes on along the minus strand of NW_026292906.1, from coordinate 3,627 downwards.
ACGCGTATACTTAATTATTTAATACCCATATTGTTTTGTCATATCGGTCTTTATCGGTGAAATCTGACGCAAATTTTAGAAGAAAGATAATGAAATTTAGGTGGATAGGTCGACTAAGAGTCATAGAAGAAGATATAAAGGACGGAAAACTAAGTCAGCGAAGGGCCATTTGAGGAAGTATGCCCAGTCAAATCAATCAGAATTCTGAAACGGAATCTAATTAGAATCGTATACAAATTCCGTTTCAAACGCAACAACCGGTTCGAACACGGAACCGGTTGTTGCGTTTGAAACGGAATTTGTATACGATTCTAATCAGATTCCGTTTCAGAATTCGGATTGAGTTAACTGGGTGTGTGTGTGATCAAGTCTTTTAGCCTTCTAATTTGGCTCTGTACAAGTACTGAGCGAAACACACAGTAAATGTACAGAGATAACTTATTCCTGCAGCGTCATCCATATGACTCCCGGACGGCCAAGGGTAAAATAATACCTCAAAATAAAACCATTTCAATACTAAGTTGAGGTCTTCTGGATTTTTGAACATTGCTTGAATACCAAAACTTGGTATTGCCATGGTTTAATTTTTAGGTATTCCCGCGCACTTGGAAAATCAGATTTTGGTATTCCTATGGTCTTCCAAATACATGATTTTGGTATGATTTCATGGTATTTTACCATCTATTACTGGGCAACCAAGAGCACATTTTGGTCGCTGGCATTTGCACAAGAAATACCTAAATTTGGTTATCCCAACTTAGAGAAATTTCAAAGTTTAAAAAAAAATCTTAGTGGGTATATAAAAAAATGAAAATCAGCTTTAACATTTTTGGGTTTCAAGGCATTTTAGCGCAAAATTAATTATCTCATCAAAATTTATAAAAACCAATAACCACAAAAAGGTGCAGCAGGCCCAGATACACGTTGGAGAACACGTCGTGCACTCGAAGAGAGCGCTCAAGTACCTCGGGGTGATGGTGGATGACCGGCTGAACTTCAACAGCCACGTCGATTACGCCTGCGAGAAGGCGGCTAAGGCGATCATGGCACTGTCGAGGATTATGCCGAACAACGCTGGACCCAGGAGCAGTAGGCGCCGCCTCTTGGCAAGTGTCGCGACGTCCATACTTAGGTACGGCGGACCGGTATGGTGGACGGCGCTGGGGACGAAGCGAAATCGAGCGCTGCTCGACAGAACGCAGAGACTGATGGCCATGCGGGTTGCAAGCGCGTACAGGACCATTTCGTCGGAAGCAGTTGGCGTCATAGCCGGAATGATCTCCATCGGCATCACACTGGAGGAGGACACCGTGCGCTACACCCGGAGAGGCACGAGAGGTATCCGGGAAGCTGCGAAAGCCGAATCGCTGGTAAGGTGGCAACGTGAGTGGGACACCACGGAGAAAGGCAGATGGACGCATCGGCTTATCCCGTCCGTATCCACGTGGGTGAGCAGAAGGCATGGAGAGGTCACCTTCCACCTCACACAGTTCCTGTCGGGCCATGGCTGCTTCAGGAAGTACCTGCACAGGTTCGGACATGCAGAGTCTCCTCTCTGTCCGGACTGCGTCGATTGCGAGGAAACACCGGAGCACGTGGTGTTCAGCTGCCCTCGCTTCGAGGCAGCGAGAAGCGAAATGCTGGCCATTATCGGAGCAGACACCAGCCCGGATAATGTGGTGCGAAGAATGTGCAGCGACATCGCCAAGTGGAATGCGGTCGTCGGAGCGGTGACGCAGATCACTTCGGCTCTCCAGCGGAGATGGAGAGACGACCAGAGGAGGAACGACTAGAAGCCTAGTCGAAAACCCACGAGTGTGGCTGTGAAGGAGAGCACGTTACGATGGTCGGCTCTACCAAATCGGTACACGTCTCGATGGTCACAGGAGTTGAGAACCCACGAGTGTGGCTGTGAAGGAGAGCACGTTATGACGGTTGGCTCTACCAAATCGGTACACGTCTCGATGGTCCAAGGAGAGGGCTGCATATGACTAACCGATCTAAAGCAACGCGATTCTTGGGCGCGGTTAAACCCTCGCATGGACTCATATGTATGTAGAACAGGAAATGGTTCTAGCACCCGGCATGGATCCTGTAAGTAGACTAGTGCAGAAAATGCAACGCCTCCCCCCGAAGTTATACCGAAAGGTGGTCTCGGGGGGAAAAGGGCACGGCGTTCAAGGACTGGTTTAGTGGGTCGGGAAAACTCTTTTTGTTTTCCCAACCCCACACTACCTGAGAAATGAATTCTCAGGTGTCTGATAGCAGATTCCGACCTTGTAAAAAAAAAAAAAAAAACACACACACACACACACACACACACACACACACACACACACACACACACACACACACACACACACACACACACACACACACACACACACACACACACACACACACACACACACACACACCCGTGAACCGTGGGGACAGGTGAGGGTCCCTGCGGAGCTTAGCTGCCAGCTACCGGGCGGGTTGCAGTAGGCGGATAGCTGTCGGCGATTGCATACATTCATTGCATCGCCCCCGGACCAGCAGCGGGAGGATGTCTAGGACGTGGCGGAATTGAACAAGGGCTCTGTTTAATTTCTTCGAAAAAAAAACCACATGGGTCCGTAAACACCTCTGTCAAGCGATCGAACGCCGCTATAAGTGTTTTAGCCCAAAACCTCACCAAACCCCGAATCCAAGATGTGACGCGACCCGTGTCGAGGGATGCATGGCTGGGGGGGTTCAACAAATTCCCAGTCGATAACGGAGCCTGTGGGGCACAGGGGCGCACCCCACACGTAATTTGCCCTTACTGCGTCACGGCAGGGCACTGGCGCAGCGGACCGTATTTCCCTAGCGACTCGTGGGATTCAAAATGAAGACAAGTGAAACAAACCAACAAAAGGGCCCCGATGCGCCCCAAGCATCGGAAAACACGGAGGTAGAAGAGGACGCAAACGTCGAAATGGCAGGAGGCGAGTCAAACGGCGGCGACACAGCAAGCGGAGTGGCGAGCGCGTTCCGTGGAAGCGGGAAGGTGTTGAGATCCCCAGTGTTGAACCAGATGGCTGCTTCGAGTCAGCAGATAGGAGTAATTGGAGAGGAGACTCCCAAGTCATCCGTACTGAACTTCGCCGGCAGTACCCCTCAGGATGGAATCCTGCTCGGAAGGACCGCGTTGCAGGAGGTCAGAAGGAGGGTCAACGAACTCTTCGATTTCATCAAGGACAAAAACAACGTCCACACCAGAATCAAGCAGATGGTGAATGGAGTCAAGGCAGCCATGAATGCCGCAGAGCGCGAAAACAGCTCGCTGGTGGTGACGCGAAATTCACTGAAGCTCAGAGCTGAAAGAGCCGAAGAAACGCTGAAGGCAAAACTGGAGGAGGAAGCGCTACGGGAGAAAGAACCGAAAACGCCGCCCGGCCCTAGCTCAAAAAGGGACAGGGAAACGCCTGGAGAGGAGGAGGATGCAAAGAAGCAGAAGCAGGAGAATGTAGACAGTCCGGACCCAGCGAAGGAGCCAGAACCAGACCCAGGGAAGGAGAAGGGATGGGAAAAGGTCAAGGAGAAGAAGCGGAAGAAAAAACCCAGGCTACGCAGGGAGCGCAACAAAGGCGAGGCATTGGTAGT
>NW_026292905.1:0-28994 GCF_016801865.2 Culex pipiens pallens | reverse complement strand
GTCTGTCCGGATTGGTGCTGAGCAGCTGAGCGGCGGGGACTTGTGCGATCTGTTGCGGGACCTTCTGGTTTTGAGGGACGGCTGATTGAACTAGTTCCCGGCTGCTGTTATTTCCACCAGCCGTGGCCACCGCTGAGGCTGCTATTATCGGTACTGTCAGACCGCGTCTGCTGCTGTTCGTAGGCGTGAGCTACCTCCGACTCCGTCACTCAAGGTCGAGGTTTAACCGCTACATTGCTTCTCTGTCCAATCGCGGCACTGCTCGTGGCCGTACAGGTTGCGGCGGTTGCGAACGATTCACCGATTCCACCGAGCACGAGAAATTATGCGTTCAGCTCACTGATTTGGTTGTTTGGATGACGTTCGCTGGCACCGACGTGCCGAGGCCGCTGTCGCTAACGTCGACTTGGGCCCCGCAACCCTAAAACTGTTCAGACTCGAGAATGACTGCTGTAGGTCCAGTATTTTCTGCTCGGACGTTGGAATCCCTGACTAAAAAAATACCAAAATCAACGCACTGAACCAAACATACGAAGCGTTCATCCGCCACCGGATTACCTCTTTCGGCTAAGAGTTCTCTGGCGAGATAGGCTGCCCCCCCTCATGTGATCCCATACTCAGAAAAAAACGGTGCCGCTGACCACCACTACTGCAAAAGATCGCTCGAATCGTCGGATTTGGAATCTGCTTCGGCTCGTTGACTCTTTCGCAACCGGAGTGAGTGGCACGGCCTCAAACTGGACCACCTCTCAAACCTTGTCCAAGATCTGGTCCACCAGCCGCCGTCCTTCTCCTTCATGGCGGGCTTTTGTTTGTCCTTCTTGCTGCAGAGACCATGGCCAAGTTTTACACAGCCGGCGGGATTCCGGGAGATTGGTTCTGGCAATCCGGTAGAAAATTCGTCCTGCAACAGCCACGTGTTTATGTTGTTTTGTTTTGCTCTTCCACTGCTCGAATTGATTTCAGCAAGACCTGTCAATTGGTTGCTGTCAAACTCATTCGAGCAGAGGACAGCTGAAATCGCGCGATTTTTCTACATCGCGCTCTCATCGCGATGAAATCGTGCCTGATCGCGCTGAATCTTGGCAATCGTGGCAGATCGCGTCCATCGAAGGTCATCGCAGTTGAATCGCGAGCTCATCTCGGGAGTGTCATCCCCCTCGCATTTCAGTCAGTTTTCAACGAGCTTCGGTGGGTGTTGTTATTTAATCGGCGGCTGCTGATTTTCGTTGTTAAGTTTGTGTTGGGAGAAGTGTTGTGTTGTTTAGATTGTTTACTTACTACAAACAGTTGAAAGTGCGTTTGAAATAGTGATTGAAGGTTGTTTTGCAAGAATAATCGTTATTGTTGGTGTAATTTATGTGACACCCCTTATAAATATTGTTGGCAGATGTGCAATCATTTGGAATACTTTGAATTTGATATGTTTCATTGTTGTTATGATTTGATTTATTCTTTTTTGTATGTTTGTATGGAAATTTGGTGTACATTTTGGTAAAAAGTATACCTTTCCCAGGGAAACCTCTTGAAGAGTATCGAGGTGGCATTTACAAAGCGGATTTTGTGCCAATGTTTACTCAATTAATGTTAATGTTTTTTTTTTGTGTGAATGTTAACACTCCAAAGGTTGCGGGTTCAGTGCCAGCAGTGGAGGCAATTAGTGGTGCAGAAGCGATTTTTGTCTTTCTTTTGTTTGACGTTTTTTAGGTGTGCATGATGCAGGACGTGGGTAGGAAGTAATTTCAATTATTTTCAATTATCAGTTCAGCGGCAACAATATCATTTAAAATTGTGTTTAATTTTTTTACAGCTTCCTGGATCATTTATAAATGGACTGCTTATATGTATTTATCTATTCTTCATTTGATTTATTTGAATGTTTATATCATTCCTATTCCTTGTCCTTTTTTCTACCATTCCTCCATACCATATATGATTAAATTTCATGAACTAACGACAGTTACTGAAATAGCAATGGAACCATCTGAAGAATTTGTCTTTAAAATATAATTATCTTTCTTCCAGCTTCCGGGAATCTTCTTCAATTTTAATGCCTACATTTATCTATTCACTAGATGATTTATTTAAATGTTTATATCCTTCCTTATCCTATTCCTTTTCTTTCAGCAATGGAACCATCTGGAGCATTTGTCTTTTTAATTATAGTTGTTTGTTTTGCAGCTTCCCGGAATCATCTTTAAAATTACTGCTTATTTGTATTTATCACTGTAAGATTTATTTTTATATTCATATCTACCATTCCCCCATACAATATATGATCAAATTGAATGACAAGAAAGAACATGGGGTGTAATCTACTAGGATACTTTCTTCGGATTAGCTGCGCTTGTGTTTTATTAGATTAGAGTATGAATTGTTAATATTCAATACGTTGACTGTTTATATGTAAGTACCAATAATTCATGAACATTTTAAATAATTTAGTTTTTAAGAATTAGTTAAAGAATTATTTTTATTTGCAGGAAATGGAAAATCTTCGCAACAAGTTTGCTTATCAATATATTATTTTGTTTCTTTATTTTTTTCATCATTTCACCTCAGTGAACTAACAACGCACGTAAGATGTATTGAGAACAAAATTATTTTGAAAATTATGTTTTTTTTTTCATATTTTTGTTTTATTTCTAAATTTTAGCACACAAGAATCTACAAACTCTACTTTGTGTTTTTTCAGTTTTAGAAGAACTTGAAAAAACACTATCAGAATCCTGAAGGAACCTGAACGGGTATTCTGCGTGGGCGGATGAAATATGTATGAAAGGCGAATCGAGGGCGGGCCAAGGCGGTTGGGGCTTTTTGGGCGGATGAACTTTATATAGGGGGCGGATCGGGGGCGAGCCGCTGGCGGACCAACCTATAGGGGCGGCTGAACCGTATATGAGAGGCGCAACAAGGGCGAGCCAAGGTGGTTGGGGCTTTTTGGGCGGATGAACTTTATATGGGGAGCGTATCAAGGGCGACCCGCTGGCGAACCAACCTACAGGGGCGGCTGAACCGTATATGAAAGGCGCATCAAGGGCGAGCCAAGGCGGTTGGGGCTTTTTGGGCGGATGAACTTTATATGGGAGGCGTATCAAGGGCGACCCGCTGGCGAACCAACCTACAGGGGCGGCTGAACCGTATATGAAAGGCGCATCAAGGGCGAGCCAAGGCGGTTGGGGCTTTTTGGGCGGATGAACTTTATATGGGAGGCGTATCAAGGGCGACCCGCTGGCGAACCAACCTACAGGGGCGGCTGAACCGTATATGAGAGGCGCATCAAGGGCGAGCCAAGGCGGTTGGGGCTTTTTGGGCGGATGAACTTTATATGGGAGGCGTATCAAGGGCGACCCGCTGGCGAACCAACCTACAGGGGCGGACGAACCGTATATGAAAGGCGGGTCGAGGGCGAGCCACGGCGGTTGGGGCTTTTTAGGCGGATGAACTTTCTATGGGAGGCGTATCGAGGGCGACCCGCTGGCGGACCATCCTATAGGGGCGGTTGAACCATACAAAACGGCGTATGTAGGGCGGATGAACGGCGGGTGAAACATTTCAAGGCAAACCTGGGCGACCCCGGGGCGAGTCGCTGGCGGACCAACGTCACGATAAAAAAAACTGATCGTGCGCCAAATTGTTGCAAATTTTATCCGCCTGCGGGTCGCCCGTGGTCCGCCAAATCAAACGCTGGCGGATCGCCAGAGCGGTTTGGCGGTCCGCCAGCGAACCGCCGGCGGGCTGCCCAGTCAATGTGGGTCTGTTCTCTGTGCCCATACAGCGGAAACACCTCGTCATCTGCTGGGTCACTCGAGGAACAGGCCTCAGTGGGCACACCGACCACCCTACTTTGACCTTGCCGGCTTCCAGCAGCTTAGACGCCGAAGGCGTCGATAGTCGGATCGACGCAATTTGCGTGCCGCCGTAGGCTTTCCTCAACCGGATTGCCATCGGTGTCGTACGGTCATCCAGAAGAACGATCAGCGCATCTTCTAGCTCTTCCTCCGTCGTGATCTCGTCCAGGTTCCTGCACTCGATCGTTGTCTCCGGCGATAGCGCCCTTACCTTCGAGGGACTTAAAAGCTGAGCTCTTGACCGCGGGGTCATTCTTCAGCTCAAAAAGCATCGCTCCGGTCTGTGTGCGCCTGGTTTTAACCACGTTCTCGCCAAGCTCCTTGAGTTCCGGATCGGTTCGTACTTTCCGGAGGAGGTCTGCGTACGAAACAAATTCCTTCACCTCGACCACCAAAGCCTCGCCTTTGTTACGCTCCCTGCGAAACTTGGGTTTTTGGGTGTCCTCGTTATGCTTCCCTTTTTTCTTCCGCTTCTTTTTCTTGACCTTCTCCCATTCCTCCTTCTCTGGGTCTGGTTCTGGCTCCTTCGCTGGGTCCGGACTGTCTCCATTCCCCTGCTTCTGCTTCTTTGCGTCCTCCTCCTCTCCAGGCGTTTCCCTGTCCCTTTTAGAGCCTGGGCCGGGCGGCGTTTTCGGTTCTTTCTCCCGTAGCGCTTCCTCCTCCAGTTTTGCGTTCAGCGTTTCTTCGGCTCTTTCAGCTCTGAGCTTCAGTGAATTCCGCGTCACCACCAGCGAGCTGTTTTCGCGCTCTGCGGCATTCATGGCTGCCTTGACTCCATTCACCATCTGCTTGATTCTGGTGTGGACGTTGTTTTTGTCCTTGATGAAATCAAAGAGTTCGTTAACCCTCCTTCTGACCTCCTGCAACGCGGTCCTTCCGAGCAGGACTCCGTCCTGAGGGGTACTGCCGGCGAAGTTCAACAAGGATGACTTGGGAGTCTCCTCTCCAATTACTCCTATCTGCTGACTCGAAGCAGCCGCCTGGTTCAACACTGGGGATCTCAACACCTTCCCGCTTCCACGGAACGCGCTCGCCACTCCGCCTGCTGTGTCGCCGCCGTTTGACTCGCCTCCTGCCATTTCGACGTTTGCGTCCTCTTCTACCTCCGTGTTTTCCGATGCTTGGGGCGCATCGGGACCCTTTTGTTGGTTTGTTTCACTTGTCTTCATTTTGAATCCCACGAGTCGCTAGGGAAATACGGTCCGCTGCGCCAGTGCCCTGCCGTGACGCAGTAAGGGCAAATTACGTGTGGGGTTCGCCCCACTGGTGCCCCACCGTGCCTGTGTGTGTGTTAGTGTGTGTGTGATGTGGTGAGAGTTGTGGTGAGGTAGTGTGTGTGTAGGGGATGTGGTAATGTAGCCACCCAACCAAACATGCACATCTGCACAACTCGCTTCTCTCGCGCTTAGGCTAACCGATTTGAGAGGAGACCGTTTTATGGTCACAATACTGCACCCGATCTTGGTCCTACATACGTCGCAAATGACCCATCATACACTAAAACTTAAGTACTTCAACCAAGTTATGATCTAAAAAAAAACTAACTAATCCACCTAAGTGGCTGGAGCCTTCCTCATGTTCAATACTAACAATGGGTAATATGAGATGGTTTGGAACATATATTCATTATTATTTAGTCGTCCGGAATCACACCCAACCCCCACATTTTACACTAAATCTCACTAAAGTGACCCCCCATATCTCGAGACAGGTGGCCAGATCTTCAATTTTTTTGTCCTCGATGGAAATGGTTTTTTGATAACCCTAAACTAACCCCAACTATGGGTCGAACACTCAATGGTGGATTCCCTGACATAGTTACTAACATACATTTAAGTGAAATTCGGGCTAACTTCCCTGAATAATGTACTCTAATTACCTTATAAAATCGACAGGACAGGGAGCGCCCCACACTATCAAATTTATCTTTGACGTCGATTGGATCGTCTCTGCCCAATAAACCAATCCCAGCCGATGGGTCTGGATGGTGGCAATGGCCTCCGGAAACATCAGCTAACAAAGAACAAACCTATAAGAAGTCGCTCGTAACCGCTCTTTTCAATTAGAGGTGATATCCGCCGGCTTCTAAATAGTAACATAAAATATCCACCATTAAGTAAACAAAGATAATTCACGAGACAGGGTTATGCCAAACGACCACCCCCCCAATTTTGTTCATTGGGCACTTCCCTATTACAGCACGAACAAACCCTCGTATAGAACGGGTCTTCAGGCTAACCGACCTAACAAAAAAACCACCAACAGTCCACCACACGCTGGGACATGTATTGTCCTAATCGCGGAGGGGGGGGGAATGTGTAGGACAACCATCGGGATACTTACATAGTTATAAAAACCGACACCAATCCATTCAATACTTGCGAGTTATTCGGCTTCAAAATAGTAACGACTCACATAACACTTTTTCAACGTAGGCACACAATACTCGAGACCACCAGACGGTTTCCCTATATATACTTCAATCCCCCGTATCTGGACCCGCTTGGAAAGTGACTAATTAACGTTACATATGGAATAACCTAACCAACGATGGGTTGGATGGTGGATCCGGACATAGTATACATACATTTAAGTGAGATCCGGCTTCTAAATAGTACATAAATATCACTTAAGTGGACATATCTCGAGACAGGGTTGCCAGATCTTCAATGTTTTGGACTCGTTAGAAAGGTCTTTTGATAACCTAACCAACGATGGGTCGGATGGTGGATCCGGACATAGTTTACATACATTTAAGTGAGATTCGGCTTCTAAATAGTACATAAATATCACTTAAGTGGACATATCTCGAGACAGGGTTGCCAGATCTTCAATGTTTTGTACTCGTTAGAAAGGTCTTTTGATAACCTAACCAACGATGGGTCGGATGGTGGATCCGGACATAGTTTACATATATTTAAGTGAGATTTGGCTTCTAAATAGTACATAAATATCACTTCAGTGGACATATCTCGAGACAGGGTTGCCAGATCTTCAATGTTTTGGACTCGTTAGAAAGGTCTTTTGATAACCTAACCAACGATGGGTCGGATGGTGGATCCGAACATAGTTTTCATGCATATAAGTGAGATCCGGATATATGTGAAAACACATTTTTATATATAACTTTTGAACTACTTATCGAAACTTCAAACAATTCAATAGCGATGTATGGGACCCTAAACCAAGTCGAATGCAACCGGTTTGATCAAAATCGGTCCAGCCAGTGCTGAGAAAACTTGGCAAGAATTTTGAACACATACATACATACTCACACACACACATACACACACACACACATACACACACACATACATTTGTTCAGTTTTCGATTCTGAGTCGATAGGTATACATGAATCTAGGTCTACGAGCTGTTTTTCAAAAGTTCATTTTTCGAGCAGGATTATAGCCTTACCTCAGTGAGGAAGGCAAAACGATTTTGACAAAAGTCCGGAAGATTGTAAAAAGGGTGGTTTTTGTAAGAAAACCCGCCATGCTATACATTTTTAGAAAGGTAATAAAGAGACCTTTCCAACGCGTCAAAAACATCTAAGATCTGACAACCCTATCAAAAGTTATAAGCACTTAAGTGTTATTTATGCACTTTTTGGATGCCGGATCTCAGATATTGCGATAAAAACGTTGTCCGGATCTCTCATGCGACCTATCGTTGGATGGGTAATCAAAAGACCTTTCCAGCGCGTTCAAGACATTGAAGATCTGACAACCCTATCAAAAGTTATAAGCATTTAAGTGTTATTTATTAACCTTTTAGAGGCCGGATCTCATATATTTTGATGGAAACGTTGTCCGGATCTACCATGCGACTTGTCGTTGGATAGATAATCGAAAGACCTTTCCAACGAGTTCAATAGATTGCAGATCTGACAACCCTATCAAAAGTTATACGCACTTAAGTGTTTTTTATGAACTTTTTTCAGGCCGGATCTCATATATATTGATGAAAACGTTGTCCGGATCTATCATGCGACTGATCGTTGGATAGGTAACCGAAAGACCTTTCCAACGAGTTCAATAGATTGCAGATCTGGCAACCCTATCAAAAGTTATAAGCACTTATGTGTTATTTATACACATTTTAGAGGCAGAATCTCAGATATTTTGATGAGAACGTTGTCCGGATCTATCATGCGACTGGTCGTTGGATAGGTAATCGAAAGACCTTTCCAACGAGTTCAATAGATTGCAGATCTGAAAACCCTATCGAAAGTTATAGGCACTTAAGTGTTATTTATGATTTTTTAAGAGGCCGGACTCAGATATTTTGATGAAAACGTTGTCCGGATTTATCATGCGACTTGTCGTTGGATAGGTAATCAAAAGACCTTTTCAATGAGTTCAATAGATTGCAGATCTGACAACCCTATCAAAAGTTATAAGCACATAAGAGCCCTGAATTATGATGATCTTACTACCCAATCTGATGGTATGAATCAAGTTGATAGAACACTGAATGGTCCGTCCTTTTGTATCTATTTTGGATAGCATTACTCTCTAAATGTGAGGAAGGCACCAACCACCTAAGGGTGGATTAAGTAACGTTTTTGTATCAGAAGAAATAGCAGAAAGGCGAAACGATGGAAAGCATCTTTAGATATGTACGAGCTCCGCCTCCGTGCGACGACGACGATGTCAACCGCGGGAACAACAGCGGTGAAACCGGCCGCGAAGGCAGCGAACACGAGTTCGATAGTGATGCAGATTCCGGTGCTGGCGTGGAGGACCGTGAGGGCGATGTCGACTCCGGGGACGATTTGGAGGTTTTCGATTCTTACGTAACAAGCCACGGCGCATCCGACGTAGAACACTCAGGGTACTCAAGCGGAAGCTGCGATGAGGACGCCACGAAGCCCAAACGCAGTGGAGGGGCGAAGCCGAAGAACATCGGTTATCGAGTCCAACAGCTTGAGGATTTCCTGGTAAAACTAAACGAGAAGCTGGATTTCTTCGCCAACACACCGATGATCCCGATCCCCGCTGACCCTCCCGCCGCTGTCCAAACCGGCAATCCACCTCCGCTTGCTGCAACAACTCCAATGGCGCCAATCCATGCCGATTCTTCAGTCGCTGCCCGCACTTGCGTCGTCCCGGAACCGGTCGCCAGCTCGTAAGATATCGCCCCGCGTAATGTGCGCTGGGACAATATAAAACCGTTCCCAGATGGCGTCCCGGCCAACAAGTTGTACGAGCAACGTTACATCAGGAACTTCGAGATGGCGGCCGATCTCAACAATGCCAGGGATCCGATCATTCGATCGCAGTTGTTGCTGATCTCGGTAGGCGAGGAGATGCAGGGCATCATCAAAGCGGCAGATCTACAACCGGCCCTAGACTCTCCGGTCTGCTACCAGAAGTTCACCAGCAACATTGTGGACTACCTGCGAGCTTTAACGGACCCGGCTTCAGAGCTAGATGACTGCTCGAGGATGAAACAGGAAAAGTCTGAAAAGGCCATCTCGTTTCTGGCCCGGATTAAGGAGAAGGCGAAGCTCTGCGGCTACTCAGCGGCGAATTTGGACTATCACGTCCATTTCCAGTTCCTAAAGGGTGCAGCGACCTCAAATTTAAATCATTAAATTTATCCATTTTTCGAACCTCACCACAGTTCTGACCATGCGCGCTTACGCAAGCATAAATAATTTTACACGTCGACTCGCGTTGCGCGACAAATAATTAAGCTTATGTACAGGTGTGGATCATGAGTCATCCTCACCTGAAAAGCCCTTTATTAAATTTCGCCAATTGTTAGGCAATCAAAAAAATGGTTAAGCTTTCAATTATGAATGTGCGATGTTACTCCACAGGGGAAATTGAGGGTGTGGCTTAACCAAATTCATTGGCATGTTTGTTCAATGGAGAATTCGACCTTCTCATTATTGACCTACATTTTCGAGAATGTTTGAGGAACATAATTTTGATATTCCAATAACATAATTTAAAGTTTCACGACAAAGGTTCGAACTCATTACTTCCGATTTTGAGGTGTACTTACGACACCATACGGAAAGTCATGAAGAATTTCAGAGGTCTGCATAATTTAATTCATGAGGTTCATCGATGCTTCTCATCGAAACGGACCACTTTAGCAGAACAAAATTTAGTAGAGTTTTCGGGGACTGACTATAAAAACCCAAAATTCTTGAGGAGGTGCAGTTAGTTCCAGTTCTTGTTCCAGTCCAGTTCCAGTTCCAGAAGACGCCCCAGACCAGCCGGACCCGCCAGCAGTCACCAGTAGCAGAGGCCCCAGTCCAGCCGGACTTAGCGGTGGAGCCCGCAGTCCGTCGAGACTTAGCCGATTGAAGAGTCCGGCGCGGACATCAATTTGGTCGGAGGAAAGTACTGGATTCGCTTGAAAAGAGAATTTGAGGCGGGCCATGTACAGTTTACCAAGGTCTATCAGGACGAGAGAGAATTGCGGGCATACGGCTCACGTTTGCCAATGAAGGTAGAAAGCGCCTTCGAGGCGGTCGTAGCTGGTCCCAGGATAGATCTTCCGGTGGTGCGCGCCAACTACTACGTGGTGTGTGAAGGCGCGAGGTCACTTCTGGGCCGATCAACTGCTAGCGACATGGGTCTTCTCCAAGTGAATTCTGCAGTCAACTCCATCCAACCCTCGGTCGCGGCGGAATTCCCCAAAATGCCCGGGGTCAAGGTACGGTTTAGTATCGACAAATCTGTTCCCCCTGTCAAAAATGCTTACTTCAATTCCTGGGCCACGAACTCGACGAGAATGGATTCCACGTGGAAGAGACAAAAATAAAATCCATCAAGAACTTCCGAGAACCAGCGACCGTGTCGGAACTGCGCAGTTTCCTTGGATTGGCCTCGTACATAAGCCCGCACGTGCAGAGCTTTGCCGACATCACAAGTCCGTTGTGGGACGTGGTAGCTTCCAAGGTTTGGACATGGGGTTCGCAACGAAGTACTGCTTTCAAAGCGGTCAAGGACAAGATTACGAACAGCTGTGCCACTCTCGGGTTCTTTTCCGAGGACGAAAAACCATCTTGTACACGGACGCATCTCCGGTTGCGCTGGGAGCAGTGTTGGTACAAGAAGACGCTCGGGGCTCACGAAGAATCATAAGCTTTGCCTCCAAGTCCCTGTCCCCCACCGAGAGAAGGTACCCCCAGAACCAGCGTGAAGCTCTTGGCGCAGTGTGGGTGGTGGAAAACTTCTCCTACTACCTACTTGGCAGAGATTCCATTCTCCGAACGGATGCGAAAGGCGTTGAATTTATTTTGAACAGAACTCGCGAGGGTACGAAGCTAGCGTTAACACGCGCTGATGGCTGGGCACTCCGTTTAAGCCCGTACAAGATTCGGCCGGAATACGTCCGAGAATTCGAGAACATCGCGGACGCGCCCTCGCGTTTGTACGTAGGAGAGGACATGCCGTTCAACGACGAGTTGAGCCCCTGGGAGATTGCCTCTTTGGAGGCAAATGCGGTCGCGTTCCTGAGCGAAGAAGACATCAAAACGGCTACGTCACACGATTCAACCACCGACACCGACGTAACACTCAAGTAAAAAAGATGACCCTTCTTTGCATCACCCCTCCGGTAAGTCCGGTGAGCTGTCAAACGGTTTTTCGAAAAATGTATCAGCAAGGCAACACAGATTCTATTTTGTTTGTAAACACAAATCAGCTGATTCATTCATAAACTACGATTTGTTTGCAAACAATGGGTCGAGCAGTGTTGCAAAATATATTTTTATCGGCAAGGGGTGATTCCAAAGAAGTAATTGGGGTGAGTCGTGCTGGGACACATTTCAGCAGATTTTGTACATGGAGTGTTACGTCGGTGTCGGTGATTCAACGCTACAAGAAGTCATCTGCGCTCTAGATTCAGGAGAGTGGCCCGGCAACCTACGGCAGTACCAATTGGTCCAGGACGATTTGTCGACGAGAGACAACATGCTGATCAAGACCGGGTTTGTAGTTATCCCTAAGGCACTGCAAGAGAAAGCGTTGGAAGTGGCTCATGCTGGTCATCCGGCAACGGAGAAACAAAAGAGCATACTGCGACAGCGGGTTTGGTGGCCAGGAATGGCCACTGACGCTGAAAAGTGGGTGGAGTCCTGCTCCACGTGTGCTGTTAACGGTAAACCTGAAAAACCAACACCCATGCTGCGCGCGTTTGCTCCGAAGGCTGTTTGGGAGTCGATCGCGGTGGACTTCAATGGTCCATACGCAAGGTTTGGGGGTGTGTACATCCTTGTAGTTGTGGACTGCAGGTCACGCTACCTATTCGCAGTTCCTGTGAAGTCAACCAGTCTCGAGAGGACAAGGGACGTCCTGGAAGCCATATTTCAACGGGAGGGCTTTCCCAAATATATCAAGTCGGACAACGGCCCCCCCTTCAACAGTGCAGAGTACAAGGCTTACTGCGCCCAGAGGGGTATCAAACCTATATTTTCTACTCCATTATTCCCCCAGCAAAACGGCTTGGCCGAGAGTCAGATGAAAGTTGTCAACAGAGGCATGATAAGTGCATCAATCAACGGAACCGGCTACGCCGAGGAACTACAGAAGGCCGTCGACGCTATGTGGACTTCCGGTGGCCAATGAAAGAGCCGCCCGACAATCCGCGCGCCGGAAGCGAGATGGGATGTCCGCACGATCAATTCAAGATGAAACAAAACATGCCCGACCTAGTTCAGAAGGAATCCGCGCAGCGAAAGCGAGGTGGGTATCCGCACGATCAAATTCGAGATGAAACGAAACATGCCCGACCAAGTTCGGGAGGAATCCGCGCGGCGGAAGCGAGATGGAATGTCCGCACGATCAATTCGAGATGAAACGAAACATGCACGACCTAGTTCAGGAGGAATCCGCGCGGCGGAAGCGAGATGGGATGTCCGCACGATCAATTCGAGGTAAAACGTAGCATGCAAGTTGTACCCTGCACACTTTTGGTCTTTGGGTTTAATCCCATTTAAAATTCAAATGCGTCGGCTTCCCTCCCACAAACATTCACACACAAGATCCTCTGTAATTACTTCTAGCTCAGTTGGCAATTACCTCTTGTGTGCACTAGACGTGTTTCCTTGCTGTGCTACGCTAAACAATACGAGCTTTGTGGCAGACTCTGCAAAATGAGTGCTGTCCGCAAAAACACCCTAGTCGTCGACTTCAGCGTCCTCCCGATCGCCCCAAACTGAACGTGGTGCAGCGGTTTGTAGAGAAAGGCCTGGGAATATCTCCCTCCAGCCTTAAAAGCATCCAGCTGCACAACATCCGCCATTGTGTGCTGATCGAGATGGCGGACCCCGCAGCCGCCACCAAGATAGCAGCACAAAATCACTGCAAGTACGCCTTCAAGGCCAACCCGACCATCAAAATTCCGATCTACGTCGACGACAACACCGTCGACGTTCAGATCCACGATCTACCGCTAGACCTACCGAACGCCCTAATCGCCGAGGCCATGCGTGAGTACGGTGAAGTACTCACAATCAAGGACGAGGTTTGGAGGAACTTCTTCGCCGGCGTGCCGAATGGTGTGCGGGTGCTGAAGATGAAGCTGTCCAAACCCGTGCCATCCTACATCACTGTGTGCGAACTGGTCACACTTGCAACGCACACACATCAAATTGCCACGTGTCGCCGCTGCGGCGAAAAACGCCACGTGTCCAAGAGCTGCTCACTAGCAGCAAAGACACAGAAAAAACCAAAAACATCCAGCCCCCCAGCGCCGATTGTTTTGCCTCCAGCCCAACCAACAGTAGTTGAATCCCAAGTCATTGCTCCACTTACTCAGGACAATGGCAATGACGGATTTACTACTGTTGGGAAGAAGGGAAAAGCAAAACGGCAGTTATCGGGAGAAGAAGCCGACAAATCTGCGGAAAAAAGAAGCTGCGTGGATGACGACGCAGACACATCACCGACGACGATTAGTGGAAACGAACAAAGCAATGACCATGGACAACGAGAACAACAAATTCTACCACAAACAGTGCCGAAAAGAAGACTGTCTAAGCCAGCCGTTTGACGGAGGACTACGCCAGTCAGTTTAGTGATTTTTTTTCAGAATTTTTAATATTATTATTGTGTGAATTTGTAAAAATAAGTAACGCTTGGCCAAATTATGTTTACAAAGGCCAGTTAAATAAACGAGAAAAAAAATTACTTCTAGCTTTAAGAAAACTGTAATTACAAATGCCGACTTGGTCTTAACCATGTCCCAGCCCTTATAAAAAAAAATGAAAAAAAAATGCCAGTGCCAGTTACATGAATTAGGGCTCAGTCACTAACCGGAACAAGCCCCTGAATGCCCACCCAAAAGTCATTGTTGTTTATGTCTAATCCACATCTCTTTTAGCATTTTTTTACTATATTTTAAAAATAAAAGACTGTGATCATAGAAAAATAGATTTTTAGTTTTAATTAACAATCAAACATATGCCAACCCGTTCTGAACAAAATCTTGAATTTCATAAAATCATTGATTCAAGGCGAAAACTTATGATTTTATAAGCGATTAAATTACTAGTAAAATGCAACCCGCGAGTTTATCTAACTTTCATTTAAGATGTGTGCTAATTGTCAATTCTAGAATGATTCTCATTGTTTTGCAACCAAATTTCCATCGTTTTTTTCATCCATATTTTTTTAGTACTGTTGTTTGGAGCAGTTCTAGTACCAAATAAACTGATAGCATTACAAAGCTGGTACCCTAGCTTCGAGTAAAAGGCTTGTTTGTCGATAGTGGAGAGATAAATTGTTTTCAGTTTCAAAACACCAAAGCAATGCTGCTCAGACGCCATCATCAAAAGTCGCCCAAGACCTTGACCGCGTCGACGACTATCAACAACTACCGATTCGATGAATACAGCTTCCTAAAATAGGTGAAACGAACAAATTTAGATTAACAGTATTAATAGATTGAACGCAAACGAGATGACCTGATCGGATGGGATAACAGACAGTTTGGCGTGAGCGAGAACCGTCGGTTTAGCATTTTGAGGTTCATCTTTCTCGATTAGAACCAAACTTGTGGGAAGTGTATCTTTTGATGCTTGCAAACTCCACATGCGGGCACTGAAGCTACGAGGCCATTCCGAATTAATCAGAAGAACACAATCCTCTAACAGTTCTTGATTATGATGGATTGGTACAACAGTGAGTTTACCCTGAAAGTACACGTATACAAGTATTAGCGCATACATAAACAAAGTTTGATAGAAAATACATAAAATAAACTTTTTGGTAACTTCTTTGCTAACAATTATGGTTGAGTACAATCATCCAGGGTAAATAGGGTATATAGTCTGTACAAGGACAGTATTTATTTATATCTCTTGAGTCAACGAATCCACTAAAAAACATTAAATATGTATCCTACGGGTCCGGTGGCGCAGTGGTTAGCGTGGTAGCCTATCACCCCAGTATGGCCAGGGTTCAATCCCAGACGGACCCGGTGGCATTTTTCGAGACGAGATTTGCCTGATCACGCCTTCTATCGGATGGGGAATTAAAACGTCGATCCACTAGCGTAAAAGAGGTTTTGAGTGACTCACATAACCTTCGGACGCCTAGAAATAAGTAGAAACTTGCAACAGAGACCACAAAAGACCCGGGGGTCGTTAAAGTGGATTGCTTTGCTTTTTTATGTATCCTAAATTTCACACTAAATAATCCACATTACTTTTAGAGCTTTTAGCATTTTCAAAAATGAACTATAAAACATGAAATGGAAAAAATAATAAAGTACACATTGAATTGATATAATTATACATATAATTCAATTTGGTGATGGAGTTGATCATAGAAATTAAACTTCCGAGACTATTAGACTTCAATGAATGCCTTTGGTGTTAAATATAAACTTATTAATTGGTTGGATGACAGCTATCATTATCCATATTACATGATTGCTCAACTTAAACAAAAAAAGAAGAGTTTAAGAGTTGAAATAATTTTCTTACCATTATCAACATAAATTTAGCCTGGAAATTAATTTAAAGTCAACTTCAACAGCACAAATTAAAACACCCAAATAACATTTATAAATCCCACCTCACGAAATATTTAATATCAACATTGGAATGAAACAAAGTGCGCTGACAGCAGTAAGGTGAGCATGCTCATATTCGCATATGTATATGTATGTTTTGAAAACATCACGCCATCATAACCCACTCGAAAAATAATCTGGTAAATTTGAGTGTCTGGCGCAGTCGGACGTTTGTCGATTCCTTCACGCAAAAAAAAAAAAATCACGCATGTTTGAATCAAAACATATTTTGTTGTTTTGACTTGACGAATTGACCAAAACCAATTGAATCAAATCAAAATGAGTTGAATTAACTTGCTGTATTTTGTCGAACCCTTTTGGAAATAACAACAAAATTATTCACACAAAACAATCAAATGGCGTCGCGAGGCGCGACGCATATCTTTTTTGCCGGAGCCGATTTTTTGAAAAAATGCCAAACTTTGAAGGTGTGTACCGAGCTCCAGCCCAGTTAACTCAATTGGAATTCTGAAACGGAATTCAATTCGAATCGTTTACGTATTCCGTTTCAAACGCAACAACCGATACGTACACGGAATCGGTTGTTGCGTTTGAAACGGAATACGTAAACGATTCGAATTGAATTCCGTTTCAGAATTCCGATTGAGTTGACTGGGAGGGTGCTCCAAATTTCAATGTTATATAACTATATACCAAAAGATGCGCGAGGATCTTCTGGCCTACACGCCAATGATGTTGGAAATAAACGCTTCAGTGGCGCAACAGTTCACTCGAAGATAGTAATAACTTAGTTTTGACAATAGAGTTATCTACGTGCGCATGTATTGCGTGTACGTACACGAAAAAGATTGAGGTTAAATTTTGTACCGCCCAGCAAAACAAATGGCGTGTTAGTGTGCGTAAAAGCGGGCTTAGATAACTCTATAGAGTTATCTAAGCCCGCTCACACGCACACTAGCACGCTATTTGTTTTGCTGGACGGTACAAAATTTAACCTCAATCTTTTTCGTGTACGTACACGCAATACATACGCACGTAGATAACTCTATTGGGTACTAAAGCCCTATGTAAATTTTTATGTACAACGGTAAAAACACGATTAAAAACCATTTCTGATCACTTTTTTTTTCATTTTAATGCATAAAATTTTTTTACAAGACAAGATTTCAATAGAAATTTCAATAGAATGAAAAGTGCCATTAAAATCGACACAATACAAAAATCAATTAGCGGGTGTTTTTATACTGCGATTCTCGGCATGGAAACCAGTTGGGACCGAGGTTGGGACACTAGTATTTTAAGTGAAGAGGTGTTTTTAAATAACTTTGTAGTACACAGGAATGATCGTGATCTGGCTTCATCTGGAAAAAAAAATCTGGAGGCGGTGTCTCAGATGACATTAAAGCCGGTTATGACTCGGAAAAAAATGATTCAGAAATTTTCGGAACTTTCGAACACGTGTGGGTCAAAACACAGATTGCCAAAGAAACATATATTTTTGCATCTGATTACTTTCCCCCGTTATCGCCACTCAGCTCATATGAAGATTTCTTCAAGAATGCTGAGAAAATCATCTCAAGTTTAGAAGAAATGAAATTCTTTTCAATAAATAATTTTCAATAGGATTAAAAAGATAAACTTTTAGCATTTCTAGGCATGAATCAATACATAATTATTGATTTTGAAGGTAAACGAGAGCATTGGAAGATTTTTTGCAAGAATGCTAAGAGCAGAATGGGGGGAGGGGTTAGGGGCGAGATCAGCCTCAGAAAGCTGTACATTCCGTCGTCCCCGAAGACCAAAATTTGTTCTTGAAATTTAAATTAAAATTACCGCTACTTCCCCTCCTTTTTCACGACCGACACTCGATCGCGTTGCTCGGATGATTTTCCCCTCAAAATAGATACTTGACATTCCCGTCCGTGAGTGGGAAGCGCTCATGTTGCTTGCAAAATGGAGCCTAACATTTCAAAAGGGCACATACATTTTGTAAACAATAGTGTATCCCTTTCACTCAAATGACAGTTTACATAAGGTGTGAAAGGGACACACTCTAGCATGAAAAAGTTATGTGCCCTAATGAAATGGCAAGCATGAAATCTCTGCATTTTGAAAACATTTTAAAACATTCAATTGTTTCAATAGTTAAACTATTTTGCCAACAATGAAAGTTTTATAGCAAATTGCTGAATAATTTTCGAATCGAATGGAACATAAATCGTGTCGATTCGATTAGAGGGAAGGAAGATATAAGCGTTTGACGGATGACGCAGTAATCCAGGTCCTTTGGCCCGGGTTTTTTGGAATGGCACCCCAGTACCTTCGACAAAGACGTAGTCTACGGCAATACATTTGTATGGCGTTTTTAATCTCAGTGCGGTTGACTCGAGGGGTGGCTAACTTCCGCCTTGGTCCAGCGTTGAAATTCCTTTTTCAAAACCAGCGAAGATGAGTCCGAGTCCCTCTTTCTCAATCTGACTGTAGTTTGCTTCAGCGGGAGTGAGACTGCGCGACGCGTACGAGATCGCCTTGACGGTGCCGTCCGGCAGCTTGTGGGCGATGCGCGCGCCGATTCCGTGTTGTGAGGCGTCCGCCGAGACTACAATGTCCAGTTTTGGGTTGTAGTGTGTGAGCGCTAGCGGGGACTGCAGAATATCACGAAAACGGTTGAACGCGCGCTGGCACGCCTCGGACCACTCCCACTTGACGCCCGCCTTGAGCAGCTGGTCCATCGGATACCGGAGTTTGCGCATTTCCGGAATGTACTTGCCATAATAGTTTACGGCGCCGAGGTACGAGCGCAACGATGAGACGTCGTGAGGCGGCGGCATGGTTGCGACGGCCGAAGTCTTGTCCGGGTCCGGCCTGATACCATCGCCATCGAGGATCTGTCCCAGGTACTTGACCTGAGGCATCCGGAAACTGCACTTTTCGATCCGGACGGTGAGGCCGTACTCTTCGAGACGGCGGAGGACCTGCTGAAGGTTGCGATCGTGCTCTTCCGGTGTGTGGCCACCGACAAGGATGTCGTCCAAGTAACCACAGGTTCCGTTGAGATCGCCAACCATTGTGTCCATCAACTGTTGGTAGGACCCCGGTGCAGAGGTGATGCCCGGAGTGAGGCGGGTGTAGCGGTACAACCCTTTGTGCGTGTTGATGGTCAGCAGGTGTTGGTCCTTCGGATCGACTTCAACCTGCAGATAGGCATCCGACAGGTCGATGTGGCTGTACAGTTTGCAACCCGCCATCTTCGCAAAGATGTCCTCCGGCAGAGGGAGCGGGTACTGGTTTGGTTCCAAGCAGCTGTTCAGCCCGGTGGAAAAGTCAGCACAGATCCGCACGGACCCGTTCGGCTTCCGTACGACGACGATCGGCGCCGCCCAATCGGAGTGATCCACCGGCACGAGAACTCCGAGATCCTGCAGTCGTTGAAGTTCGGTCTCCACGGCGCTCTGCATCGCATACGCCACGGGACGCTTGGGACGGAACACAGGCTTCGAGTTCTCCTTGAGTGCGAGCTGAACTTTCGTCTTGGTGCACAGTCCCATCTCGCTGGTGAAGACTTTGGGGAACTGTGCTTGCAGTGCTTGAACGGCATCGGGGGCTGACTCGGCGATTTTGCGGCAAAACGAGCTGAATGGAACGTCCCACAGCCCAAATGCACTAATCCAGTCAGCGCCAAGAATGTTCAAGTCGATTTTGGGAGACACGACGCGGCACAGGCTGCGCTTCGTGATGCCGCTGATCTCCACGTCGCACCAGAATTCCAGTGCGAGGTCAAGGGGTGCCCCAGAGGCCGTTTTCGCGCTGCACGATGGTTTGACACCGGAAGGACTCCCAATCTGCTTCCAGCACCGGTCGGAAATGACGGTTATATCCGACGCTGAGTCGATCTGCAGCTGCACCGGGACCTGGTTGATCTCGATCTCGGCAAACTTCCTCCTCTGGCTGACGTTCTTGACTGATACCACCTTCACGCCCTTGGACGGGGGTTTCTTCTTCCCCTTCCTCGCAAAACAGGCGCAATACCCTTCTTTGTGCCCCTTCTTCTTGCAGTCGCGGCAAACGTGGTCCCGGAACTTGCAGTCAGCTGAATAATGCATGCCCCCGCACGACCAGCACGGAGCACTGGGTTGGCCACTGCTGGGGCCAGCTTCGGATGAATGCTGCTGCTTCTGCTTGTCCGGCTTGTCCTGCTTCGCCTTGAATCTGCTTTGCCGCACCTCCTGGACGAGCGCAGGTGCTCCCTGCTTCTCCACGAGGCTGGTGTCCTTCTTAAGGTTGACCAGGTTCTTGCAGTCCTCGACCACCTGCTCCAGCGTGACCTCCGCTCGCTCGTTCAGTTTGGTGATCAGTCGCATGCGGATGTCGGATTCACGGGGAGACTTCAGTCCGCACACGAAGATTAGCGTTTTGAACTGTTCTTCGGAGAGTTCGCTGATCTTGAAGTCGACGCATGCCCGGTTCACCCGACAAGAGTAGGACACAAAATCTTCGGCGTCGTCCTTGGTTATTTGCAGGCAGTGGAATCTGCGGTTGAAGACGGACACTGGCGTCCCGAAGATGGTCTTGAGCTTCGTCACGACCACAGAGAACTCGTTGAAGTCCTTGGGCGTTTTAGGGAGGATGAAGCTCGTGAATCGTTCGTGGGCCGCTGGGTTTAACTTCCGCATGAGTAGCCGGATCTTCGCTGCGTCGTCCAATTTGCCCGCGTCTTTGTCGAACAGATCCGCATACCTCGCGTACCAGGAGTCAAAGGTGCACCCATGTTCCGGATCGTACGCAAACTCGGCGATGTTGCTGGAGAGTGAGTCTAGCACGACTTCATCCCTCGACATCCCCTTCACCTGCGCCGCGAGCTCGGTCATCAGCTGCTGCTGCTGGGCCAAGATCTGGAGCAACGCCGCGTTGGTTGTCGGCGGATGCGGCCCTTGTTGCGGCTGCTGATGCGGCGGGAGCGGCGGTGGAACCGGCGGAGTAGACATGGCGTTCTAACCTCAACTTCGGTCGCGACGGATTTCCGACGAAAACTTTGCGAAATCGACTTCTACGCGAGACCGGCTGCTACGATACTCGTCGCCACTTTGTTGTGATATAAACGAGGTGAATTAATCACAACAAAACTATTAAAACTTTATTAAAAACTGCTTCCAAAAAATGTTAAGAAAAACGTGGCCTGTTCGGGCAGTGGCCTCAAAGGAAGTGATCGACGATGACTTGCTCCTCTCTCTCTATCCACGGCAGCATCGACGAGCATGACAGCTGTCACGCAGTGAGCCATCGCAGACGATCGTGGCATCGTCAGGGTGGTCCTCCAACAATATTCAATCCAAATTATTTTTTTAATCAGTCAAAGATGCCTATTTGGAGTTGGGAGACTGGATTTATGGTGATTTGTCAACAAATAACATTATTTATGTAAATTTTTCGAAAGGTGTACAAACTTTTTTTGCACCTTTTTTATTTTCGTAATAGTATTTGTTATATAACTTTTTATAGAAATCATCTTTTCATGAGCTTTTTCCCAGTCACGACATATTCTAGCAGAGCTGGTTCTGTCAGAATCCTGCTAGAACGGTAGAACATTTCTGCTAGAATTCTGTAAGAACATCCAGCTCTGTAAGAACTCTGCTAGAATCCTGCTAGAACATCGTGACTGGGTTGAAGCAAAATGTTTGGCATGAGTTTCTGAACAAAACGTAGTACTAGGTTCCTGTCAAACTTTAAATTGTTTACATGTTTCATCACAAAATGTGCATAGTGCCCAAGGGGTGTAAATACTTTTTTTACATACTGTATATTGTATGGGGGAATGGTAGATATGAATATAAAAATAAATCTTACAGTGAAAAGATAAATACAAATAAGCAGTAATTTTAAAGATGATTCCGGGAAGCTGCAAAACAAACAACTATAATTAAAAAGACAAATGCTCCAAATGGTTCCATTGCTAAAAGAAAAGGAATAGGATAAGGAAGGATATAAACATTTAAATAAATCATCTAGTGAATAGATAAATGTAGGCATTAAAATTGAAGAAGATTCCCGGAAGCTGGAAGAAAGATAATTATATTTTAAAGGAAAATTCTTCAGATGGTTCCATTGCTATTTCAGTAACTGTCGTTAGTTCATGAAATTTGATCATATGTATATGGTATGGAGGAATGGTAGAAAAAAGGACAAGGAATAGGAATGATATAAACATTCAAATAAATCAAATGAAGAATAGATAAATACATATAAGCAGTTCATTTATAAATGATCCAGGAAGCTGTAAAAAAAAATTAAACACAATTTTAAATGATATTGTTGCCGCTGAACTGATAATTGAAAATAATTGAAATTACTTCCTACCCACGTCCTGCATCATGCACACCTAAAAAACGTCAAACAAAAGAAAGACAAAAATCGCTGCTGCACCACTAATTGCCTCCACTGCTGGCACTGAACCCGCAACCTTTGGAGTGTTAACATTCACACAAAAAAAACATTAACATTAATTGAGTAAACGCTTCCAAATGCGCTGTAATCACTTTCACTCGGAAACGCTCCGCTATTGCATTCGACTACAAACTTACTAACACACTCTTGTCAAGGACGTCTTGCGTTAAGGATCTCGGCGTAATGCTAGATAGCAAATTAACATTTTCTGATCACCTAGCATACACCACAGCGAAGGCTTCAAAAACTCTAGGGTTTATTTTTAGAATCGCTAAAAAATTTCGCCAAATAAGCTGCCTCAAGGCATTGTACTGTTCCCTTGTCCGTTCCACTTTGGAGTACTGCTCGGTTGTGTGGTCGCCCTTTTATCAGAACAGTATCCAGCGGATCGAGTCTGTTCAACGGAAATTTGTTCGTTATGCACAACGGCACGTTTTATGGGCCGACCCGTTGAATCCTCCATGTTACGTCGAGCGCTGCAAAATGTTACAACTTGACCTTCTCTCTACTCGACGTGATGTGGCTAAAGTAACATTCGTTACCGACCTTCTCCAGTCCTCAATCGATTGCCCATCAGTTTTGGAACTCATCGACTTCAACATACGCCGGCGCACTCTCCGCACCCACTACTTTCTGAGGGTTCCCCGAGCACTTACGAATTACGGACATCATGAGCCACTATCCAGCATGTGTCGTATTTTCAATTCCTGTTCTGACTTTTTTGATTTCTCTCTCCCTCGCAACACTATCAAAAATCGAGTCCTCAACCATCTTAGGAATTTGTAGCGAAGATCTGTGATATTAT
Source organism: Culex pipiens pallens (assembly GCF_016801865.2). Classification (NCBI taxonomy): domain Eukaryota; kingdom Metazoa; phylum Arthropoda; class Insecta; order Diptera; family Culicidae; genus Culex; species Culex pipiens. Next base: position 5,896 of record NW_026292905.1, on the reverse strand, counting down.
TTTTAAGGAAAGTGACATAAATGTTAATCGTTAATTGTAATAATTGTTAGATTTAAGTATGCTCGTCTTGTATCATTGGAGTTTGTAAACTTGTTGATGCGTTAAGACGAGGTGGTTTTGTGCCTCTCTGAGAGAGTGTCCTCTGACACACGGGGATGCTTCGGCTGTCATCTGCATACAATGTCACTGAAGCCTAAAAAGTACCAAAGTTTTGGTGTCTAGTGTCAAAATTATGGGGAGTAACATGACGAAAAGGGCGCAAAATCGAAAGGACGAAAATATTTTTTTTCTTTATTTTTGTTTCGTTAGTTAAAATGAAATTAAATGTGTACCATTATCCGGGGCAAATCGAGACACATGGGGTGAATTGAGAAGTGATTTTAGCAATGTTTTTGCACAATATTTGAATATTTTTTAATTTGTTTCAGTAGGAATAGACACAAAACAACAAAATTAGTCTAAATTTGAACTTTTATGTCTAAAAACAGCTGTTTTGGCTTTCTTGTCGAAAATTTACCAACACATTCAAACCACGGGGTACCATAGAAGTTGGTTTGTTTGACTCAAATACATGCTTTTTCGTAAAACCCCACAACGTGAGCCCCATAACGTCCCTAACAATGGGCTATGCCCTAGGCTATGCCCTGTTCGTGGACTCGCTCTTAAGGTTTCCCAACAACATGGTTGAGCTCAACCGCCTCAAATTGCAGATTTAAATTAACATAATGATGATCTGTAAGTTCATTGGCCAAATAAGAATTTGCGGAAGACATTTCAGAGGATTTGAAAAAGACACCTGCTGGGAAGATTTGCCTGAGACCTGATGCTAAACATATATTGTTGGTGGCGGCATTTATGGTTTATTTTAATGAAAAGAATCAATATGAGTAGCTACAGGATTATTTTCCAAAAAATTAAATAAGACTTATTATATTTTGATTTGTGACCCTCTGAAATGTTATTCCCGAAACAGCGCCACCAAACATTTGGTAGCGGCTTCAGCAAGCTACGTCAGTATCACGGGCCTGCTCTGACACAACTCAAAGGGGCTTTTCCCCACCTCCAAATAAAAAACAAAACAACAAAACAAAGTAAACATTGGCACAAAATCCGCTTTGTAAATGCCACCTCGATACCCTTCAAGAGGTTTCCCTGGGAAAGATATACTTTTTACCAAAATGTACACCAAATTTCCATACAAACATACAAAAAAGAACAAATCAAATCATAACAACAATCAAACCCAGTCAAATCAATCCGAATTCTGAAACGGAATCTAATTAGAATCGTATACAAATTCCGTTTCAAACGCAACAACCGGTTCTGTGTTCGAACCGGTTGTTGCGTTTGAAACGGAATTTGTATACGATTCTAATTAGATTCCGTTTCAGAATTCGGATTAATTTGACTGGGAACATATCAAATTCTAAGTATTCCAAATGATTGCACATCTGCCAACCATATTTATAAGGGGTGTCACATAAATTACACCAACAATAACGATTCTTGCAAAACAACCTTCAATTACTATTTCAAACGCACTTTCAACTGTTTGCTTACATAAGTAAACAATCTAAACAACACAACACTTCTCCCAACACAAACTTAACAACGAAAATCAGCAGCCGCCGATTAAATAACAACACCCACCGAAGCTCGTTGAAAACTGACTGAAATGTCAAATTCGAAAAAAAAATCCTTCAGATGCAAACCGCCACGGCAATCAGTCTTTGGCTCGCCGCGGCGATTGGGGGCGAACGATATTGAAACATTTCAGCGATCAGTTTGAACCGCCCAGGCGATGCGCCCATGGCACGCCAAGGCGGATGGAGGGCGGACGAAATTGAAAAATTTCAAATGTCAAATTTCAACCGCCCAGACGGCCCGCCCTCAGTCCGCCAGGGCGGTTCTAGGGCGGACCACACGATCAGTAACGGCCGCCGATGCGTAACGTCCGCACTGAGTTAATGTGGGGTAAAGCGACCAAATAGCGGGGTCCACGTTCCAACCAATGTGAGTATCGCGGCCCATACATACAATTTGACAATCTTGCCATCAGGCTGGTACTGATGTTATAAATAAACAAAGTCGTTGTTATGAATTTAAAGAAGAAGTTCTACTATTGTTATATTTTTTAGTAAGAAAGGCTCTATCTCACCCCAGGTGGGATTAAATCGGGTTTTTAATCTGCTTTGGTTGAAATATTTTATTTAAATTAATTTTATTTTTTCAGTAAAAAAAATAAAAACGTCTGTAAAATATTAGAGAATTTAGGATGTAGGTAGTTTTTAAATTTTGAAACTCATCATCAAGATATACTAATTTTTTTTTTTGAAGAATTATTTTTAATTTGTCAAATGTTTTTTATCATACAATGCTGAAGTCCGATAATCATAACACCCAATATTAGCCCTCATACTTTCCGTCTTCCAAGCTCACTCCCGATATTTTGAAATGCTTTGAAGTGCCTCTTCCATCATTTCAATGACTTGAAGCAACAGTTCTATTGATAAAAACTTCCGGTGGATCAGAAACGCCTCCACGAGATGATTATTCTGTACCCCTTTTTCTCTTACCTTGGGTAGAACTTTTGACACTCGGTGTTTCATCTTCCATCTCCTTTGGAATGAACCATATCCTCCATAAGCTCGGTTCCTTCCGGTCCCGTCTTCCGCTACGAAGACCTGGCCCACCGGATTCATGCGTCTCGTCCACCTCCTCCACCGCCACGAATACCGAATTCTGAATATCTGGAACATAAGAAACTATAATTTGGCCACTTGCCCACTCCGACCGGAACCTTCCGACAGAAAAAGAAGCACAACTTACCTATCAACCGGTCAAAATCCTTCCGAAGCTCAACATCAACAATAAAGCTATGAACAAGATTGTCCGTTCGACGCAGTGGTGAACGCAGAACGCTGTGCCAGTTCGATTTTTCCATCAACTGTCAGTCGAACAATCTACAGGGGTTGCTTTGTTCAATAGTCGATGACTGGCAGGCTATGATGACAGGCGCAAAATTTTGCGTTTGCGTCCAGGCCTGACGGACAATCTTGACAATCTTCTTCTTGCAATCAAGTCCAAACAAGACCAACTGAAGAGAACTGTCAAACTGTTTGCGTCGACGAAAATCGTGACGTCGAATTGAAGGGAAATCGATGGAAAAAACAATGTCGGGCATGTCGAGTGTTTGTCGTACGTTTGTCGTCCTTTAGACCAATCGATATCGAAACGGTAAAATCAAAACCGCGCGACAGCTTGTACGACGTGTGACATTTTTCAAACAGGGATGATGGAAGTTATATATCCAGCTTTTTAAGCGAAAATGGCGTTCCAATAGTGAACGCCCGAAATGTCAAAATCACGTGGTGGTACCAACATTACGAAAAAAGTGTGCCATGGCATGACAGCCGCATTTTTTTTTCTAATGTTGGTGCTACTGCGCGATTTTGACATTTCGGACGTTCAACATTCGAACGCCCTCTTCGCTTAAAAACCTGGATACTCCCGGTCACGGAATTTTCTGGCAGACTTGGATCTGCTAGAATCCTGCTAGAATGATTCTAGCAGACCTGCTAGATTTTTGTTAGAATTTTGCTAGAATATTCTAACAGAATAATATTTGTAAGAATGCTGCTTGAATTTTGTAAGAAAATTCTGACAGAACAAAATCTGTCGAAAATGACGTCATTTCCGCCTAACCGTATCGCTTCTCGACCTAAAGGCTAAGATCAAAATGTAGTAAACCGTTTTGTGGCGAATGTTAAAATCGACAACTTGTCAATTTGCTCTTTTAATTTCGTTTGTTGGAGAAGGAGATGTCTTTTTTCTGCACCTCAAAATTTCGGTAAGTCAATGATAGCAAAAAAAATGGACCTACCAAAATAATTTACCTTTTGCTTTTTTCAACAGAAAATAAACATGCTAAAGCTGGGAAATCATCAGAACTGCTCAGCGCCACGGTGTTAGGGAGAGCACATCACGGGAGCTGCTGTCGCAACTCCGTACATCCAAGTATACGGAACCTACATAAATTGGACGCAGAATCTACGTCAACTCGTTTTTCCCGAGCAGTCGCCGAATTTCAGTTGCTGAGCATCAATGAAACTCGACATGAGAAACCTCATGGGGAGACGGAGCAGATGAAACAGTGATTAGTGTTAGTGGTGCACAAATAATGTGATTATGTAAAAAAAAGTGTTGTGAAATATAAACAGTTTTTACCACTGGTTTTATTTAATTTAAAAATATTTGAACTAATTAACTAATCTTAGACATCACCTTCTAACAAAATTCTAGCAGGATTCTCACAGAAATCCATGCCATTTAATTCCAGCAAAATTCTTACAGTATTCTAGCAGGAGACCTGTCAGAATAGTTCAAGCAAAATTCTAGCAGGATTCTTACAGAACCGGTTGATTTCGCCGGCTCCTGCTAGAACCGGTTATTGCATTTGAGCTAGAATTCTTTGAGAATTCTCGCTAAGTTCTGGCAGAATGATGACACAGTTCTAGTAAGAATATTTTCTCTCTGCTAGAATTCTGTAAGAATCCTGTGAGAACGCCGTGACTGGGCTATAGTTACAGACTTTTCCAACATCCCAGTCAAATCAATCCGAATTCTGAAACGGAATCTAATTAGAATCGTATTCAAATTCCGTTTCAAACGCAACAACCGGTTCCGTGTTCGAACCGGTTGTTGCGTTTGTAACGGAATTTGTATACGATTCTAATTAGAATCCGTTTCAGAATTCGGATCGATTTGACTGGACAGCGAAAGCTCAACGCTGTTTTTTGATGGTGAGAGATTTGACAGCTCGCATACTAAATGTCTCGATTTTCATACTGTCCGTTTCTCTCGAAGGTACACGCCGCGCGGCATTTCAGAATGTGCCGCAGACACTGTTGCCAGCGATTTTCTGCACTTTTGGTGCAATAAAAAACATTCCCGGCAACAATGCCGTGCAATTCGAAGAAGAAGATCAACAAAAACAAAACGCACAGTATGGGATTTGACAGCGCGCATTTGCCAAAAGTGCGGCGCGTCGTTTCGAGGCTGGTATGCCGCGTGTCTTTTTCGGGAATACGCGCAATACTTTTTGCGGCCGGACCAGCCCTCTGTCACGACGGCCATGTTTATGAAACCTAAATGTTCGACGCGAACATGAAGACAACAAAGAAGATGAAGAACGCATTTGCTGTCAAAATTTGAAAATAAACAAACCGCGTGGTAAAAAAGGCATAATTGAAATGATTTCAATGATAAAATAACGACACGGGACGGATTTCCAAACACAAGTTCCCGAAGGACCCTATCCGCCCAGAGACAAGTTCAAAGTTCAGATTTGTTCGGACCACTTCGCGATGAACTTCTTGTGAGTCCACAAAAGGTCGGATTCTACACAAGCACGCGATTCCCTCGATTCCCTGTGTGAGTCGACAGCGGGAGTGGGCCATTCCTCGGAGAAGGTTATCGAAGGATGCTCGGATAGACCAGCTCCGCCACAATCACCGGAATCACAGATGTTTCTGCACTTGGTCGGTTACTCCCTGCCGGAGATTGCAGCGAGTTGTTCGGAAGGATAAACAGCGGGACTTTGCCAGTCCCCGGCCCAGTACTACCCGGCAAATCTTCCCGGTCAATCGGAAGCAACAGTTCTCACCTTTTTTGCCTTTCTTACTAAAGAAAGGTATAGGTTTTACTTTAAGCCAGGACGTCATTTCCATCTTCGTAAATATGTCGATTCAGCGTGAATTTTAATCGGAAAAATCGTCAAAAAATCACACTGCATCGATTTTCGACGCTCTATCGATTCACCTTGACAGAACTCGTCTATCTCGAATCCTCGAATTTTGAGAAAATAAATTCCGTGGAGGTCGAGTGATGTTCGTAT
>NW_026292904.1:0-29415 GCF_016801865.2 Culex pipiens pallens | reverse complement strand
GAATTTTAGAATTTTAGAATTTTAGAATTTTAGAATTTTAGAATTTTAGAATTTTAGAATTTTAGAATTTTAGAATTTAGAATTTTAGAATTTTAGAATTTTAGAATTTTAGAATTTTAGAATTTTAGAATTTTAGAATTTTAGAATTTTAGAATTTTAGAATTTAAGAATTTTAGAATTTTAGAATTTTAGAATTTTAGAATTTTAGAATTTTAGAATTTTAGAATTTTAGAATTTTAGAATTTTAGAATTTTAGAATTTTAGAATTTTAGAATTTAAGAATTTAAGAATTTAAGAATTTAAGAATTTAAGAATTTAAGAATTTAAGAATTTAAGAATTTAAGAATTTAAGAATTTAAGAATTTAAGAATTTAAGAATTTAAGAATATTAAGAATTTAAGAATTTAAGAATTTAAGAATTTAAGAATTTAAGAATTTAAGAATTTAAGAATTTAAGAATTTAAGAATTTAAGAATTTAAGAATTTAAGAATTTAAGAATTTAAGAATTTAAGAATTTACGAATTTAAGAATTTAAGAATTTAAGAATTTAAGAATTTAAGAATTTAAGAATTTAAGAATTTAAGAATTTAAGAATTTAAGAATTTAAGAATTTAAGAATTTAAGAATTTAAGAATTTAAGAATTTTAGAATTTAAGAATTTAAGAATTTAAGAATTTTAGAATTTAAGAATTTAAGAATTTAAGAATTTAAGAATTTAAGAATTTAAGAATTTAAGAATTTAAGAATTTAAGAATTTAAGAATTTAAGAATTTAAGAATTTAAGAATTTAAGAATTTAAGAATTTAAGAATTTAAGAATTTAATCATTTAAGAATTTTAAGAATTTAAGAATTTAAGAATTTAAGAATTTAAGAATTTAAGAATTTAAGAATTTAAGAATTTAAGAATTTAAGAATTTAAGAATTTAAGAATTTAAGAATTTAAGAATTTAAGAATTTAAGAATTTAAGAATTTAAGAATTTAAAAATTAAGAATTAAGAATTTAAGAATTTGAGATTTTAAGAATTTAAGTATTTAAGAAATTAATAGTTTAATAATTTAAGAATTTAAGAATTTAAAAATTAAGAATTAAGAATTTAAGGATTTGAGATTTTAAGAATTTGAGATTTTAAGAATTTAAGAATTAAAGAAAATAAGAATTTAAGAATTTAAGAATTTAAGAATTTAAGAATTAAGAATTTAAGAATTTAAGAATTTAAGAATTTAAGAATTTAAGAATTTAAGAATTTAAGAATTTAAGAATTTAAGAATTTAAGAATTTAAGAATTTAAGAATTTAAGAATTTAAGAATTTAAGAATTTAAGAATTTAAGAATTTAAGAATTTAAGAATTTAAGAATTTAAGAATTTAAGAATTTAAGAATTTAAGAATTTAAGAATTTAAGAATTTAAGAATTTAAGAATTTAAGAATTTAAGAATTTAAGAATTTAAGAATTTAAGAATTTAAGAATTTAAGAATTTAAGAATTTAAGAATTTAAGAATTTAAGAAATTTAAGAATTTAAGAATTTAAGAATTTAAGAATTTAAGAATTTAAGAATTTAAGAATTTAAGAATTTAAGAATTTAAGAATTTAAGAATTTAAGAATTTAAGAATTTAAGAATTTAAGAATTTAAGAATTTAAGAATTTAAGAATTTAAGAATTTAAGAATTTAAGAATTTAAGAATTTAAGAATTTAAGAATTTAAGAATTTAAGAATTTAAGAATTTAAGAATTTAAGAATTTAAGAATTTAAGAATTTAAGAATTTTAAGAATTTAAGAATTTAAGAATTTAAGAATTTAAGAATTTAAGAATTTAAGAATTTAAGAATTTAAGAATTTAAGAATTTAAGAATTTAAGAATTTAAGAATTTAAGAATTTAAGAATTTAAGAATTTAAGAATTTAAGAATTTAAGAATTTAAGAATTTAAGAATTTAAGAATTTAAGAATTTAAGAATTTAAGAATTTAAGAATTTAAGAATTTAAGAATTTAAGAATTTAAGAATTTAAGAATTTAAGAATTTAAGAATTTAAGAATTTAAGAATTTAAGAATTTAAGAATTTAAGAATTTAAGAATTTAAGAATTTAAGAATTTAAGAATTTAAGAATTTAAGAATTTAAGAATTTTAAGAATTTAAGAATTTAAGAATTTAAGAATTTAAGAATTTAAGAATTTAAGAATTTAAGAATTTAAGAATTTAAGAATTTAAGAATTTAAGAATTTAAGAATTTAAGAATTTAAGAATTTAAGAATTTAAGAATTTAAGAATTTAAGAATTTAAGAATTTAAGAATTTAAGAATTTAAGAATTTAAGAATTTAAGAATTTAAGAATTTAAGAATTTAAGAATTTAAGAATTTAAGAATTTAAGAATTTAAGAATTTAAGAATTTAAGAATTTAAGAATTTAAGAATTTAAGAATTTAGAATTTAAGAATTTAAGAATTTAAGAATTTAAGAATTTAAGAATTTAAGAATTTAAGAATTTAAGAATTTAAGAATTTAAGAATTTAAGAATTTAAGAATTTAAGAATTTAAGAATTTAAGAATTTAAGAATTTAAGAATTTAAGAATTTAAGAATTTAAGAATTTAAGAATTTAAGAATTTAAGAATTTAAGAATTTAAGAATTTTAAGAATTTAAGAATTTAAGAATTTAAGAATTTAAGAATTTAAGAATTTAAGAATTTAAGAATTTAAGAATTTAAGAATTTAAGAATTTAAGAATTTAAGAATTTAAGAATTTAAGAATTTAAGAATTTAAGAATTTAAGAATTTAAGAATTTAAGAATTTAAGAATTTAAGAATTTAAGAATTTTAAGAATTTAAGAATTTAAGAATTTAAGAATTTAAGAATTTAAGAATTTAAGAATTTAAGAATTTAAGAATTTAAGAATTTAAGAATTTAAGAATTTAAGAATTTAAGAATTTAAGAATTTAAGAATTTAAGAATTTAAGAATTTAAGAATTTAAGAATTTAAGAATTTAAGAATTTAAGAATTTAAGAATTTAAGAATTTAAGAATTTAAGAATTTAAGAATTTAAGAATTTAAGAATTTAAGAATTTAAGAATTTAAGAATTTAAGAATTTAAGAATTTAAGAATTTAAGAATTTAAGAATTTAAGAATTTAAGAATTTAAGAATTTAAGAATTTAAGAATTTAAGAATTTAAGAATTTAAGAATTTAAGAATTTAAGAATTTAAGAATTTAAGAATTTAAGAATTTAAGAATTTAAGAATTTAAGAATTTAAGAATTTAAGAATTTAAGAATTTAAGAATTTAAGAATTTAAGAATTTAGAATTTAAGAATTTAAGAATTTAAGAATTTAAGAATTTAAGAATTTAAGAATTTAAGAATTTAAGAATTTAAGAATTTAAGAATTTAAGAATTTAAGAATTTAAGAATTTAAGAATTTAAGAATTTAAGAATTTAAGAATTTAAGAATTTAAGAATTTAAGAATTTAAGAATTTAAGAATTTAAGAATTTAAGAATTTAAGAATTTAAGAATTTAAGAATTTAAGAATTTAAGAATTTAAGAATTTAAGAATTTAAGAATTTAAGAATTTAAGAATTTAAGAATTTAAGAATTTAAGAATTTAAGAATTTAAGAATTTAAGAATTTAAGAATTTAAGAATTTAAGAATTTAAGAATTTAAGAATTTAAGAATTTAAGAATTTAAGAATTTAAGAATTTAAGAATTTAAGAATTTAAGAATTTAAGAATTTAAGAATTTAAGAATTTAAGAATTTAAGAATTTAAGAATTTAAGAATTTAAGAATTTAAGAATTTAAGAATTTAAGAATTTAAGAATTTAAGAATTTAAGAATTTAAGAATTTTAAGAATTTAAGAATTTAAGAATTTAAGAATTTAAGAATTTAAGAATTTAAGAATTTAAGAATTTAAGAATTTAAGAATTTAAGAATTTAAGAATTTTAGAATTTAAGAATTTAAGAATTTAAGAATTTAAGAATTTAAGAATTTAAGAATTTAAGAATTTAAGAATTTAAGAATTTAAGAATTTAAGAATTTAAGAATTTAAGAATTTTGAGAATTTAAGAATTTAAGAATTTAAGAATTTAAGAATTTTGAGAATTTAAGAATTTAAGAATTTAAGAATTTAAGAATTTAAGAATTTAAGAATTTAAGAATTTAAGAATTTAAGAATTTAAGAATTTAAGAATTTAAGAATTTAAGAATTTAAGAATTTAAGAATTTAAGAATTTAAGAATTTAAGAATTTAAGAATTTAAGAATTTAAGAATTTAAGAATTTAAGAATTTAAGAATTTAAGAATTTAAGAATTTAAGAATTAACGCAATTTAAGAATTAAGCCAATATACGCAATTTAACGCATTAACGAATTAATCCAAAACGCAATAAACGCCAATAACGCCATAAACTCCAAAACGCCAATAACGCCAAACGCCAATAACGCCAAATCAAGACTCCAAAACGCCAAAACGCCAAATCCAAAACTCCAAAACCTCCAAAACTCCAAAACGCCAAAACTCCAAAACGCCAAAACTCCAAAACGCCAAAACTCCAAAACTCCAAAACTCCAAACGCCAAAACTCCAAACGCCAAAACTCCAAAACTCCAAACTCCAAAACGCCAAAACCTCCAAAACGCCAAACCTCCAAAACTCCAAAACTCCAAAACCTCCAAAACTCCAAAACTCCAAAACTCCAAAACTCCAAAACGCCAAAACGCCAAAACCTCCAAAACGCCAAACGCCAAAACTCCAAAACTCCAAAACTCCAAACCGCCAAAACTCCAAAACGCCAAAACTCCAAAACGCCAAAACGCCAAAACGCCAAAACTCCAAAACTCCAAAACTCCAAAACTCCAAAACTCCAAAACGCCAAAACCTCCAAAACTCCAAAACTCCAAAACTCCAAAACTCCAAAACTCCAAAACTCCAAAACTCCAAAACTCCAAAACGCCAAAACTCCAAAACTCCAAAACTCCAAAACTCCAAAACTCCAAAACGCCAAAACCGCCAAAACTCCAAACGCCAAACCTCCAAAACGCCAAAACTCCAAACCTCCAAAACTCCAAAACTCCAAACCTCCAAAACCTCCAAAACTCCAAAACTCCAAACCTCCAAAACCTCCAAAACTCCAAACCGCCAAAACTCCAAAACTCCAAACCTCCAAAACTCCAAAACCTCCAAACCTCCAAACTCCAAAACCTCCAAAACTCCAAAACCTCCAAAACTCCAAACCTCCAAACCTCCAAAACGCCAAAACTCCAAAACTCCAAAACCTCCAAAACTCCAAAACGCCAAAACCTCCAAAACTCCAAACCTCCAAAACTCCAAAACTCCAAACCTCCAAAACCTCCAAAACTCCAAAACGCCAAAACTCCAAAACGCCAAAACCTCCAAAACTCCAAAACTCCAAACCTCCAAAACTCCAAAACTCCAAAACTCCAAAACGCCAAAACTCCAAAACTCCAAAACCTCCAAAACCTCCAAAACCTCCAAAACTCCAAAACTCCAAAACTCCAAAACCTCCAAAACTCCAAAACTCCAAAACCGCCAAAACTCCAAACCTCCAAAACCTCCAAAACTCCAAAACCTCCAAAACCGCCAAAACTCCAAAACTCCAAAACTCCAAAACTCCAAAACTCCAAAACTCCAAAACGCCAAAACCTCCAAAACTCCAAAACGCCAAAACTCCAAACCTCCAAAACTCCAAACCTCCAAAACCGCCAAAACGCCAAACCTCCAAAACTCCAAAACTCCAAAACTCCAAAACGCCAAACCTCCAAAACCTCCAAAACTCCAAAACGCCAAAACTCCAAAACTCCAAAACCTCCAAAACGCCAAAACTCCAAAACTCCAAACCTCCAAAACCTCCAAAACGCCAAAACTCCAAACCGCCAAAACTCCAAAACCTCCAAAACCGCCAAAACTCCAAACCTCCAAAACCGCCAAAACTCCAAAACTCCAAAACTCCAAAACGCCAAACCTCCAAACCTCCAAAACTCCAAAACTCCAAAACTCCAAAACTCCAAAACTCCAAAACGCCAAAACTCCAAAACTCCAAAACTCCAAACCTCCAAAACGCCAAAACTCCAAAACCTCCAAAACTCCAAACCGCCAAAACCGCCAAAACTCCAAAACTCCAAAACCGCCAAAACTCCAAAACCTCCAAAACCGCCAAACCTCCAAACCTCCAAAACGCCAAACTCCAAACCTCCAAAACTCCAAAACTCCAAAACTCCAAAACGCCAAAACTCCAAAACGCCAAACTCCAAACCTCCAAAACTCCAAACCTCCAAACCTCCAAAACCTCCAAAACTCCAAACTCCAAAACTCCAAAACCTCCAAAACGCCAAACTCCAAAACTCCAAAACTCCAAAACCTCCAAAACTCCAAAACTCCAAAACTCCAAAACGCCAAAACTCCAAAACCTCCAAAACCTCCAAAACTCCAAAACTCCAAAACTCCAAAACCTCCAAAACGCCAAAACTCCAAAACTCCAAAACCTCCAAAACTCCAAAACCTCCAAAACTCCAAAACTCCAAAACTCCAAAACCTCCAAAACGCCAAAACTCCAAAACCTCCAAAACTCCAAAACCTCCAAAACTCCAAACCTCCAAACCTCCAAAACTCCAAAACTCCAAAACGCCAAACTCCAAAACTCCAAAACTCCAAAACTCCAAACCTCCAAAACTCCAAAACGCCAAAACCTCCAAAACGCCAAAACTCCAAAACTCCAAAACTCCAAAACCTCCAAAACTCCAAAACCTCCAAAACGCCAAAACTCCAAACGCCAAACTCCAAAACTCCAAACTCCAAAACTCCAAAACTCCAAAACGCCAAAACTCCAAAACTCCAAAACTCCAAAACTCCAAAACGCCAAAACTCCAAAACGCCAAAACTCCAAACCTCCAAAACTCCAAAACTCCAAAACCTCCAAAACCTCCAAAACTCCAAAACGCCAAAACTCCAAAACTCCAAAACCTCCAAAACTCCAAAACTCCAAAACGCCAAAACTCCAAAACGCCAAAACGCCAAAACCTCCAAAACTCCAAAACGCCAAAACTCCAAAACGCCAAAACTCCAAAACGCCAAAACTCCAAAACCTCCAAAACGCCAAACTCCAAACTCCAAAACCTCCAAAACGCCAAAACTCCAAAACTCCAAAACTCCAAAACTCCAAAACTCCAAAACTCCAAACCTCCAAAACTCCAAAACGCCAAAACTCCAAAACTCCAAAACTCCAAAACCTCCAAACCGCCAAACCTCCAAAACTCCAAAACCGCCAAAACCTCCAAACCGCCAAACCTCCAAAACTCCAAAACTCCAAAACCTCCAAAACCTCCAAACCGCCAAACCTCCAAACCTCCAAAACTCCAAAACGCCAAACCTCCAAACCTCCAAACCTCCAAACCTCCAAAACCGCCAAAACCTCCAAAACCTCCAAACCTCCAAACCTCCAAACCGCCAAACCTCCAAACCTCCAAACCGCCAAAACCTCCAAACCTCCAAACCTCCAAAACTCCAAAACGCCAAACCTCCAAACCTCCAAAACGCCAAACCTCCAAACCTCCAAAACCTCCAAACCGCCAAACCTCCAAACCTCCAAACCTCCAAACCTCCAAAACGCCAAAACTCCAAACCTCCAAACCTCCAAACCTCCAAAACTCCAAACCGCCAAACCTCCAAAACTCCAAACCTCCAAACCGCCAAAACTCCAAACCGCCAAACCGCCAAAACTCCAAAACTCCAAACCTCCAAAACCTCCAAACCTCCAAACCGCCAAAACTCCAAAACCTCCAAAACGCCAAACCTCCAAAACTCCAAAACTCCAAACCTCCAAAACCGCCAAAACTCCAAACCGCCAAAACTCCAAACCTCCAAACCTCCAAACCTCCAAAACCTCCAAAACTCCAAAACGCCAAACTCCAAAACTCCAAACCTCCAAACCTCCAAACCTCCAAAACCTCCAAACCTCCAAAACCTCCAAAACCGCCAAAACGCCAAACCTCCAAACCGCCAAAACCTCCAAACCTCCAAACCTCCAAAACGCCAAAACTCCAAAACGCCAAAACTCCAAACCGCCAAAACGCCAAACCTCCAAAACTCCAAAACCTCCAAAACCTCCAAAACCGCCAAAACCTCCAAAACCTCCAAAACCTCCAAAACTCCAAACCTCCAAACCTCCAAAACGCCAAAACCTCCAAAACGCCAAACCTCCAAACCTCCAAAACGCCAAACCTCCAAACCTCCAAAACTCCAAAACTCCAAACCGCCAAACCTCCAAAACCTCCAAAACGCCAAACCTCCAAACCGCCAAAACTCCAAACCGCCAAACCTCCAAACCTCCAAACCGCCAAACCTCCAAACCTCCAAAACTCCAAACCGCCAAACCTCCAAAACTCCAAACCTCCAAAACCGCCAAACCTCCAAAACTCCAAAACGCCAAACCTCCAAAACTCCAAAACGCCAAACCTCCAAACCTCCAAACCGCCAAAACTCCAAAACGCCAAAACTCCAAAACTCCAAAACTCCAAACCTCCAAACCTCCAAACCTCCAAACCGCCAAAACTCCAAACCTCCAAAACCTCCAAACCGCCAAAACCTCCAAACCTCCAAAACGCCAAAACTCCAAACCTCCAAAACTCCAAAACGCCAAAACTCCAAAACCTCCAAAACCTCCAAAACTCCAAACCGCCAAACCTCCAAAACGCCAAAACCTCCAAAACTCCAAACCTCCAAAACTCCAAAACGCCAAAACCTCCAAAACTCCAAAACCGCCAAAACTCCAAACCTCCAAAACTCCAAACCTCCAAACCGCCAAAACTCCAAACCTCCAAACCTCCAAACCTCCAAACCTCCAAAACTCCAAAACCTCCAAACCGCCAAACCTCCAAACCTCCAAACCTCCAAACCTCCAAACCTCCAAACCTCCAAAACCTCCAAAACTCCAAACCGCCAAACCTCCAAAACTCCAAAACTCCAAACCTCCAAACCTCCAAACCTCCAAAACTCCAAACCTCCAAACCGCCAAACCTCCAAAACCTCCAAAACTCCAAACCTCCAAACCTCCAAAACTCCAAACCTCCAAACCTCCAAAACTCCAAAACTCCAAACCTCCAAACCTCCAAAACCGCCAAACCTCCAAACCTCCAAAACCTCCAAACCTCCAAACCTCCAAAACTCCAAAACCTCCAAAACTCCAAACCTCCAAAACCTCCAAAACTCCAAAACTCCAAAACTCCAAAACTCCAAAACTCCAAAACCTCCAAAACTCCAAAACGCCAAAACTCCAAAACTCCAAACCTCCAAAACCTCCAAAACTCCAAAACTCCAAAACGCCAAAACTCCAAACCTCCAAAACTCCAAAACTCCAAAACTCCAAAACTCCAAAACTCCAAAACTCCAAAACTCCAAACCTCCAAACCTCCAAAACTCCAAAACTCCAAAACTCCAAAACTCCAAAACTCCAAAACTCCAAACCTCCAAAACTCCAAAACTCCAAAACTCCAAAACTCCAAAACTCCAAAACTCCAAAACTCCAAAACTCCAAACGCCAAAACCTCCAAAACTCCAAAACCTCCAAAACTCCAAAACGCCAAAACTCCAAAACTCCAAAACTCCAAAACCTCCAAAACTCCAAAACCTCCAAAACTCCAAAACTCCAAAACGCCAAAACTCCAAAACTCCAAAACTCCAAAACTCCAAACTCCAAACTCCAAACGCCAAAACTCCAAAACTCCAAAACTCCAAAACTCCAAACCTCCAAAACTCCAAAACTCCAAAACGCCAAAACGCCAAAACTCCAAAACTCCAAAACTCCAAACGCCAAAACTCCAAACCTCCAAAACTCCAAAACGCCAAAACTCCAAAACTCCAAAACTCCAAAACTCCAAAACTCCAAAACTCCAAAACTCCAAAACTCCAAAACTCCAAACCTCCAAAACTCCAAAACCTCCAAAACTCCAAAACTCCAAAACTCCAAAACTCCAAAACTCCAAAACTCCAAAACCTCCAAAACTCCAAAACTCCAAAACGCCAAAACCCTCCAAAACTCCAAAACTCCAAAACTCCAAAACTCCAAAACTCCAAAACTCCAAACTCCAAACCTCCAAAACTCCAAAACTCCAAAACTCCAAAACTCCAAACCTCCAAAACTCCAAAACGCCAAACTCCAAAACTCCAAAACGCCAAAACTCCAAAACTCCAAACCTCCAAACCTCCAAAACTCCAAAACTCCAAAACTCCAAAACTCCAAAACTCCAAAACTCCAAACCTCCAAAACGCCAAACTCCAAACCTCCAAAACTCCAAACCTCCAAAACTCCAAAACTCCAAAACTCCAAAACTCCAAAACTCCAAAACGCCAAAACTCCAAAACTCCAAAACTCCAAAACTCCAAAACTCCAAAACTCCAAAACCTCCAAAACTCCAAAACTCCAAAACTCCAAAACTCCAAACCTCCAAAACTCCAAAACTCCAAAACTCCAAACCTCCAAAACTCCAAAACTCCAAAACTCCAAAACTCCAAAACTCCAAAACTCCAAAACTCCAAAACTCCAAAACTCCAAAACGCCAAAACTCCAAACCTCCAAAACCTCCAAACCTCCAAAACTCCAAAACTCCAAAACGCCAAAACTCCAAAACTCCAAACCTCCAAAACCTCCAAACCTCCAAAACTCCAAAACTCCAAAACTCCAAAACCTCCAAAACTCCAAAACCTCCAAAACTCCAAACCTCCAAAACTCCAAACCTCCAAAACTCCAAAACGCCAAAACTCCAAAACTCCAAAACTCCAAAACTCCAAAACGCCAAAACTCCAAAACTCCAAAACCTCCAAAACCTCCAAAACTCCAAAACGCCAAAACTCCAAAACGCCAAAACTCCAAAACTCCAAAACCTCCAAAACCTCCAAAACTCCAAAACCTCCAAAACTCCAAAACTCCAAACCTCCAAAACTCCAAAACCGCCAAACCTCCAAACCTCCAAAACGCCAAAACTCCAAAACTCCAAAACCTCCAAACCTCCAAAACTCCAAAACGCCAAAACTCCAAAACTCCAAAACTCCAAAACTCCAAAACTCCAAAACTCCAAAACTCCAAAACTGCCAAAACGCCAAAACTCCAAAACGCCAAAACTCCAAAACTCCAAAACTCCAAAACTCCAAAACGCCAAAACTCCAAAACGCCAAAACTCCAAACGCCAAAACTCCAAAACTCCAAACCTCCAAAACTCCAAAACTCCAAAACGCCAAAACGCCAAAACTCCAAAACTCCAAAACTCCAAAACTCCAAACCGCCAAAACTCCAAAACTCCAAAACTCCAAAACTCCAAAACCGCCAAAACTCCAAAACTCCAAAACTCCAAAACGCCAAAACTCCAAAACTCCAAAACTCCAAAACGCCAAAACTCCAAAACTCCAAAACTCCAAAACTCCAAAACTCCAAACCTCCAAAACTCCAAACCTCCAAACCTCCAAAACTCCAAAACTCCAAAACTCCAAAACGCCAAAACTCCAAAACTCCAAACCTCCAAAACTCCAAAACTCCAAAACTCCAAAACGCCAAACCTCCAAAACTCCAAACCGCCAAAACTCCAAACCTCCAAAACTCCAAAACTCCAAAACTCCAAAACTCCAAAACCTCCAAAACCTCCAAAACTCCAAAACTCCAAAACTCCAAAACTCCAAAACTCCAAAACTCCAAAACGCCAAAACTCCAAAACTCCAAAACTCCAAAACTCCAAAACTCCAAACCTCCAAAACGCCAAAACTCCAAAACTCCAAAACGCCAAAACTCCAAAACCTCCAAAACTCCAAAACTCCAAAACGCCAAAACCTCCAAAACTCCAAAACTCCAAAACGCCAAACCTCCAAAACTCCAAAACTCCAAAACTCCAAAACTCCAAAACGCCAAAACTCCAAACCTCCAAAACTCCAAAACTCCAAAACGCCAAAACGCCAAAACTCCAAAACTCCAAAACTCCAAACCTCCAAAACTCCAAACCTCCAAAACTCCAAAACTCCAAAACTCCAAACCTCCAAAACTCCAAAACTCCAAAACTCCAAACCTCCAAAACTCCAAAACGCCAAAACTCCAAACCTCCAAACCTCCAAAACTCCAAACCTCCAAAACGCCAAACCTCCAAACCTCCAAAACTCCAAAACGCCAAAACTCCAAAACCGCCAAAACTCCAAACTCCAAAACGCCAAACCTCCAAAACTCCAAAACTCCAAAACTCCAAAACGCCAAACCTCCAAAACTCCAAACCTCCAAAACTCCAAACCTCCAAAACCTCCAAAACTCCAAAACTCCAAAACGCCAAACCTCCAAACCTCCAAAACTCCAAACCTCCAAAACGCCAAAACTCCAAACCTCCAAAACTCCAAACCGCCAAAACTCCAAAACTCCAAAACTCCAAAACTCCAAAACTCCAAAACTCCAAACTCCAAAACTCCAAACGCCAAAACTCCAAACCTCCAAAACTCCAAAACTCCAAAACTCCAAAACGCCAAACCTCCAAAACTCCAAAACTCCAAAACGCCAAAACCTCCAAAACTCCAAAACGCCAAACCTCCAAAACCTCCAAAACGCCAAACCTCCAAAACGCCAAAACTCCAAAACCTCCAAAACTCCAAAACTCCAAAACTCCAAAACTCCAAACCGCCAAAACTCCAAAACTCCAAAACTCCAAAACTCCAAAACTCCAAAACCTCCAAAACTCCAAAACCTCCAAAACTCCAAAACGCCAAAACTCCAAAACTCCAAACCTCCAAAACTCCAAAACCTCCAAAACTCCAAACCTCCAAACCTCCAAAACTCCAAAACGCCAAAACCTCCAAAACCTCCAAAACTCCAAAACTCCAAAACGCCAAAACTCCAAAACTCCAAAACTCCAAAACTCCAAAACTCCAAAACTCCAAAACTCCAAAACTCCAAACCTCCAAACCTCCAAAACGCCAAAACCTCCAAAACTCCAAAACTCCAAACCTCCAAAACTCCAAAACTCCAAAACGCCAAAACTCCAAAACTCCAAAACTCCAAACCGCCAAAACTCCAAAACTCCAAAACGCCAAACCTCCAAAACGCCAAACCTCCAAACCTCCAAAACTCCAAAACGCCAAACTCCAAAACTCCAAAACTCCAAACCTCCAAAACTCCAAAACTCCAAAACGCCAAAACTCCAAAACTCCAAAACCTCCAAACCTCCAAAACGCCAAAACCTCCAAACCTCCAAAACTCCAAAACTCCAAACCTCCAAACCTCCAAAACTCCAAACCTCCAAACCTCCAAAACTCCAAAACCGCCAAAACTCCAAAACTCCAAACCTCCAAAACTCCAAACCTCCAAAACTCCAAAACTCCAAAACTCCAAAACTCCAAAACTCCAAAACTCCAAAACTCCAAACCTCCAAACCTCCAAACCGCCAAAACCGCCAAAACCTCCAAAACTCCAAAACTCCAAAACTCCAAAACTCCAAAACTCCAAAACTCCAAAACTCCAAAACGTCCAAAACTCCAAAACTCCAAACCTCCAAACCTCCAAACCGCCAAAACTCCAAAACGCCAAAACTCCAAAACTCCAAAACGCCAAAACTCCAAAACTCCAAAACTCCAAAACTCCAAACCTCCAAAACTCCAAAACGCCAAAACTCCAAAACTCCAAAACGCCAAACCTCCAAAACTCCAAACCGCCAAAACTCCAAAACTCCAAAACTCCAAAACGCCAAAACTCCAAAACTCCAAACCGCCAAAACTCCAAAACGCCAAAACTCCAAAACGCCAAAACTCCAAAACTCCAAAACTCCAAAACTCCAAAACTCCAAAACTCCAAAACTCCAAAACTCCAAACCTCCAAAACTCCAAAACGCCAAAACTCCAAAACTCCAAAACGCCAAAACTCCAAACCTCCAAAACTCCAAAACTCCAAAACTCCAAAACTCCAAAACTCCAAAACGCCAAACCTCCAAAACTCCAAAACTCCAAAACTCCAAACCTCCAAACCTCCAAAACTCCAAACCTCCAAACCTCCAAAACGCCAAAACTCCAAAACTCCAAAACGCCAAAACTCCAAAACTCCAAAACCTCCAAAACCGCCAAACTCCAAAACTCCAAAACTCCAAAACTCCAAAACTCCAAAACTCCAAAACTCCAAAACTCCAAACCTCCAAAACTCCAAAACTCCAAAACTCCAAAACTCCAAAACGCCAAAACTCCAAAACTCCAAAACTCCAAAACTCCAAAACTCCAAAACTCCAAAACTCCAAACCTCCAAAACTCCAAAACGCCAAAACTCCAAACGCCAAAACTCCAAAACTCCAAAACTCCAAACCGCCAAAACTCCAAAACTCCAAAACTCCAAAACTCCAAAACTCCAAACTCCAAACTCCAAAACGCCAAAACTCCAAAACTCCAAAACTCCAAAACGCCAAAACTCCAAAACTCCAAAACTCCAAAACTCCAAAACTCCAAAACTCCAAACCTCCAAACGCCAAAACTCCAAACCGCCAAAACGCCAAAACTCCAAAACTCCAAAACTCCAAAACTCCAAAACTCCAAAACTCCAAACCTCCAAAACGCCAAAACTCCAAAACTCCAAAACGCCAAAACTCCAAAACTCCAAAACTCCAAAACTCCAAAACGCCAAAACTCCAAACCTCCAAACGCCAAAACTCCAAAACTCCAAAACGCCAAAACTCCAAACCGCCAAAACTCCAAAACTCCAAAACTCCAAACCTCCAAAACGCCAAAACTCCAAAACTCCAAACCTCCAAAACTCCAAAACCTCCAAAACTCCAAAACTCCAAAACTCCAAAACGCCAAACCTCCAAACCTCCAAAACTCCAAAACTCCAAACCTCCAAAACTCCAAAACTCCAAAACTCCAAAACTCCAAAACTCCAAACCGCCAAACCTCCAAAACTCCAAAACTCCAAAACTCCAAAACTCCAAAACTCCAAAACGCCAAAACTCCAAAACTCCAAAACTCCAAAACGCCAAAACTCCAAAACTCCAAAACGCCAAAACTCCAAAACTCCAAAACTCCAAAACTCCAAACCGCCAAACTCCAAAACTCCAAAACTCCAAAACTCCAAAACTCCAAAAACTCCAAAACTCCAAAACCTCCAAAACTCCAAAACGCCAAAACTCCAAAACCTCCAAAACTCCAAACGCCAAAACTCCAAAACTCCAAAACTCCAAAACTCCAAACTCCAAACTCCAAAACGCCAAAACTCCAAACCGCCAAACTCCAAAACTCCAAAACTCCAAAACTCCAAAACTCCAAAACTCCAAAACTCCAAAACTCCAAAACTCCAAAACTCCAAAACTCCAAAACGCCAAAACTCCAAAACTCCAAAACTCCAAAACTCCAAAACGCCAAAACTCCAAAACTCCAAAACGCCAAAACTCCAAAACTCCAAAACTCCAAAACTCCAAAACTCCAAAACTCCAAAACTCCAAAACTCCAAAACTCCAAAACTCCAAAACTCCAAAACTCCAAAACTCCAAAACTCCAAAACTCCAAAACTCCAAAACTCCAAAACGCCAAAACTCCAAAACTCCAAAACTCCAAAAACGCCAAAACTCCAAAACTCCAAAACGCCAAAACTCCAAAACTCCAAAACTCCAAAACTCCAAAACTCCAAAACTCCAAAACGCCAAAACTCCAAAAACTCCAAAACTCCAAAACTCCAAAACGCCAAAACTCCAAAACTCCAAAACTCCAAAACTCCAAAACGCCAAAACTCCAAAACTCCAAAACTCCAAAACTCCAAAACTCCAAAACTCCAAACGCCAAAACTCCAAAACTCCAAAACTCCAAAACTCCAAAACTCCAAAACTCCAAAACTCCAAAACTCCAAAACTCCAAAACTCCAAAAACTCCAAAACTCCAAAAACTCCAAAACTCCAAAACTCCAAAACTCCAAAACCTCCAAAACTCCAAAACGCCAAAACTCCAAAAACTCCAAAACTCCAAAACTCCAAAACTCCAAAACTCCAAAACTCCAAAACTCCAAAACTCCAAAACTCCAAAACTCCAAAACTCCAAAACTCCAAAACTCCAAAACTCCAAAACTCCAAAACGCCAAAACTCCAAAACTCCAAAACTCCAAAACTCCAAAACTCCAAAACTCCAAAACTCCAAAACTCCAAAACTCCAAAACTCCAAAACTCCAAAACTCCAAAACTCCAAAACTCCAAAACTCCAAAACTCCAAAACTCCAAAACTCCAAAACTCCAAAACGCCAAAACTCCAAAACTCCAAAACTCCAAAACTCCAAAACTCCAAAACCGCCAAAACTCCAAAACTCCAAAACTCCAAAACGCCAAAACTCCAAAACTCCAAAACTCCAAAACTCCAAAACTCCAAAACTCCAAAACTCCAAACGCCAAAACTCCAAAACTCCAAAACTCCAAAACTCCAAAACTCCAAAACTCCAAAACTCCAAACTCCAAAACTCCAAAACGCCAAAACTCCAAAACGCCAAAACTCCAAAACTCCAAACCTCCAAACCTCCAAAACTCCAAAACTCCAAACGCCAAACCTCCAAAACTCCAAAACTCCAAAACGCCAAAACTCCAAAACTCCAAAACTCCAAAACTCCAAAACGCCAAAACTCCAAAACTCCAAAACTCCAAAACTCCAAACTCCAAAACTCCAAAACTCCAAAACTCCAAAACGCCAAAACTCCAAAACTCCAAAACGCCAAAACTCCAAAACTCCAAACGCCAAAACTCCAAACCGCCAAACTCCAAAACTCCAAAACTCCAAACCTCCAAAACTCCAAAACTCCAAAACTCCAAAACTCCAAAACTCCAAACCTCCAAAACTCCAAAACCTCCAAAACTCCAAAACTCCAAAACTCCAAAACTCCAAAACTCCAAAACCTCCAAAACCTCCAAACTCCAAAACTCCAAAACTCCAAACCTCCAAAACTCCAAAACTCCAAAACTCCAAAACTCCAAAACGCCAAAACTCCAAAACGCCAAAACTCCAAAACTCCAAAACTCCAAAACGCCAAAACTCCAAAACTCCAAAACTCCAAAACTCCAAAACTCCAAACCTCCAAAACTCCAAAACTCCAAAACTCCAAAACTCCAAAACTCCAAACTCCAAAACCTCCAAAACGCCAAAACTCCAAAACTCCAAACCTCCAAAACTCCAAAACTCCAAAACGCCAAAACTCCAAAACTCCAAAACTCCAAAACGCCAAACCTCCAAAACTCCAAAACTCCAAAACTCCAAAACTCCAAAACTCCAAACTCCAAAACTCCAAAACTCCAAAACTCCAAAACTCCAAAACTCCAAAACTCCAAAACTCCAAAACGCCAAAACTCCAAAACTCCAAAACTCCAAAACTCCAAAACTCCAAAACTCCAAAACTCCAAAACCTCCAAAACTCCAAAACGCCAAAACTCCAAAACTCCAAAACTCCAAAACTCCAAACCTCCAAAACTCCAAAACTCCAAAACTCCAAAACTCCAAAACTCCAAAACTCCAAACCTCCAAAACTCCAAAACTCCAAAACTCCAAAACTCCAAAACTCCAAAACTCCAAAACTCCAAAACTCCAAAACCTCCAAAACTCCAAAACTCCAAAACTCCAAAACTCCAAAACTCCAAAACTCCAAAACGCCAAAACTCCAAAACTCCAAAACTCCAAAACTCCAAAACGCCAAAACTCCAAAACTCCAAAACTCCAAAACTCCAAAACTCCAAAACGCCAAAACTCCAAAACTCCAAAACCTCCAAAACCTCCAAAACTCCAAAACTCCAAAACGCCAAAACTCCAAAACTCCAAAACTCCAAAACTCCAAAACTCCAAAACGCCAAAACTCCAAAACTCCAAAACTCCAAAACTCCAAAACTCCAAAACTCCAAAACTGCCAAAACTCCAAAACTCCAAAACGCCAAAACTCCAAAACGCCAAAACTCCAAAACTCCAAAACTCCAAAACCGCCAAAACTCCAAAACTCCAAAACTCCAAAACTCCAAAACTCCAAAACTCCAAAACTCCAAAACGCCAAACTCCAAAACGCCAAAACTCCAAAACTCCAAAACTCCAAAACGCCAAAACTCCAAAACTCCAAAACTCCAAAACTCCAAAACTCCAAAACGCCAAAACTCCAAACTCCAAAACTCCAAAACTCCAAAACTCCAAAACTCCAAAACGCCAAAACTCCAAAACGCCAAAACTCCAAACTCCAAAACGCCAAAACTCCAAAACGCCAAAACTCCAAAACTCCAAAACTCCAAAACGCCAAAACTCCAAAACGCCAAAACTCCAAAACTCCAAAACTCCAAAACTCCAAAACTCCAAAACGCCAAAACCTCCAAAACTCCAAAACGCCAAAACTCCAAAACTCCAAAACTCCAAAACTCCAAAACTCCAAAACTCCAAAACTCCAAAACTCCAAAACTCCAAAACTCCAAAACGCCAAAACGCCAAAACTCCAAAACGCCAAAACTCCAAAACTCCAAAACTCCAAAACGCCAAAACTCCAAACCTCCAAAACTCCAAAACTCCAAAACTCCAAAACGCCAAAACTCCAAAACGCCAAAACTCCAAAACTCCAAAACTCCAAAACGCCAAAACTCCAAAACGCCAAAACTCCAAAACTCCAAAACTCCAAAACTCCAAAACTCCAAAACTCCAAAACGCCAAAACTCCAAAACTCCAAAACTCCAAAACGCCAAAACTCCAAAACGCCAAAACTCCAAAACTCCAAAACTCCAAAACTCCAAAACGCCAAAACTCCAAAACTCCAAAACTCCAAAACTCCAAAACTCCAAAACGCCAAAACCTCCAAAACTCCAAAACGCCAAAACTCCAAAACGCCAAAACTCCAAAACTCCAAAACTCCAAAACCTCCAAAACTCCAAAACTCCAAAACGCCAAAACTCCAAAACGCCAAAACTCCAAAACGCCAAAACTCCAAACGCCAAAACTCCAAAACTCCAAAACTCCAAAACTCCAAAACTCCAAAACGCCAAAACTCCAAAACGCCAAAACTCCAAAACTCCAAAACTCCAAAACGCCAAAACTCCAAAACTCCAAAACTCCAAAACTCCAAAACTCCAAAACTCCAAAACGCCAAAACTCCAAAACTCCAAAACTCCAAAACTCCAAAACTCCAAAACGCCAAAACTCCAAAACGCCAAAACTCCAAAACTCCAAAACTCCAAAACTCCAAAACGCCAAAACTCCAAAACGCCAAAACTCCAAAACTCCAAAACGCCAAACTCCAAAACTCCAAAACTCCAAAACTCCAAAACGCCAAAACTCCAAAACTCCAAAACGCCAAAACTCCAAAACTCCAAAACGCCAAAACTCCAAAACTCCAAAACTCCAAAACTCCAAAACGCCAAAACCTCCAAAACGCCAAAACTCCAAAACTCCAAAACGCCAAAACTCCAAAACTCCAAAACTCCAAAACGCCAAAACTCCAAAACGCCAAAACTCCAAAACTCCAAAACGCCAAAACTCCAAAACTCCAAAACGCCAAAACTCCAAAACTCCAAAACTCCAAAACTCCAAAACCTCCAAAACTCCAAAACGCCAAAACTCCAAAACTCCAAAACGCCAAAACTCCAAAACTCCAAAACGCCAAAACGCCAAAACTCCAAAACTCCAAAACTCCAAAACTCCAAAACTCCAAAACTCCAAAACTCCAAAACGCCAAAACTCCAAAACTCCAAAACTCCAAAACTCCAAAACGCCAAAACGCCAAAACTCCAAAACTCCAAAACTCCAAAACTCCAAAACGCCAAAACTCCAAAACGCCAAAACTCCAAAACTCCAAAACGCCAAAACTCCAAAACTCCAAAACTCCAAAACGCCAAAACTCCAAAACTCCAAAACTCCAAAACTCCAAAACTCCAAAACGCCAAAACTCCAAAACTCCAAAACTCCAAAACTCCAAAACGCCAAAACGCCAAAACTCCAAAACTCCAAAACGCCAAAACTCCAAAACTCCAAAACGCCAAAACTCCAAAACTCCAAAACTCCAAAACTCCAAAACTCCAAAACGCCAAAACTCCAAAAACGCCAAAACTCCAAAACTCCAAAACTCCAAAACTCCAAAACGCCAAAACTCCAAAACGCCAAAACTCCAAAACTCCAAAACTCCAAAACTCCAAAACTCCAAAACTCCAAAACGCCAAAACTCCAAAACTCCAAAACTCCAAAACTCCAAAACGCCAAAACTCCAAAACTCCAAAACTCCAAAACTCCAAAACTCCAAAACGCCAAAACTCCAAAACGCCAAAACTCCAAAACTCCAAAACTCCAAAACGCCAAAACTCCAAAACTCCAAAACGCCAAAACTCCAAAACTCCAAAACGCCAAAACTCCAAAACGCCAAAACTCCAAAACTCCAAAACTCCAAAACTCCAAAACTCCAAAACTCCAAAACTCCAAAACGCCAAAACTCCAAAACGCCAAAACTCCAAAACTCCAAAACTCCAAAACGCCAAAACTCCAAAACGCCAAAACTCCAAAACTCCAAAACTCCAAAACTCCAAAACGCCAAAACTCCAAAACTCCAAAACTCCAAAACGCCAAAACTCCAAAACGCCAAAACTCCAAAACTCCAAAACGCCAAAACTCCAAAACTCCAAAACGCCAAAACTCCAAAACTCCAAAACGCCAAAACTCCAAAACGCCAAAACTCCAAAACTCCAAAACTCCAAAACTCCAAAACGCCAAAACTCCAAAACTCCAAAACTCCAAAACTCCAAAACTCCAAAACTCCAAAACGCCAAAACTCCAAAACTCCAAAACTCCAAAACGCCAAAACTCCAAAACTCCAAAACTCCAAAACTCCAAAACTCCAAAACTCCAAAACTCCAAAACTCCAAAACTCCAAAACTCCAAAACTCCAAAACTCCAAAACTCCAAAACTCCAAAACTCCAAAACGCCAAAACTCCAAAACTCCAAAACGCCAAAACTCCAAAACGCCAAAACTCCAAAACGCCAAAACTCCAAAACGCCAAAACTCCAAAACTCCAAAACTCCAAAACGCCAAAACTCCAAAACTCCAAAACTCCAAAACTCCAAAACTCCAAAACTCCAAAACTCCAAAACTCCAAAACTCCAAAACTCCAAAACTCCAAAACTCCAAAACTCCAAAACTCCAAAACGCCAAAACTCCAAAACTCCAAAACTCCAAAACTCCAAAACTCCAAAACGCCAAAACGCCAAAACTCCAAAACTCCAAAACGCCAAAACTCCAAAACGCCAAAACGCCAAAACTCCAAAACTCCAAAACTCCAAAACTCCAAAAACTCCAAAACTCCAAAACTCCAAAACTCCAAAACTCCAAAACTCCAAAACGCCAAAACTCCAAAACTCCAAAACTCCAAAACGCCAAAACTCCAAAACTCCAAAACGCCAAAACTCCAAAACTCCAAAACGCCAAAACTCCAAAACTCCAAAACGCCAAAACTCCAAAACTCCAAAACTCCAAAACTCCAAAACTCCAAAACTCCAAAACTCCAAAACGCCAAAACTCCAAAACTCCAAAACTCCAAAACTCCAAAACTCCAAAACGCCAAAACTCCAAAACGCCAAAACTCCAAAACTCCAAAACGCCAAAACTCCAAAACTCCAAAACGCCAAAACTCCAAAACTCCAAAACGCCAAAACTCCAAAACTCCAAAACTCCAAAACGCCAAAACTCCAAAACGCCAAAACTCCAAAACTCCAAAACTCCAAAACTCCAAAACGCCAAAACTCCAAAACTCCAAAACTCCAAAACTCCAAAACTCCAAAACTCCAAAACGCCAAAACTCCAAAACTCCAAAACTCCAAAACTCCAAAACTCCAAAACTCCAAAACGCCAAAACTCCAAAACTCCAAAACGCCAAAACTCCAAAACTCCAAAACTCCAAAACTCCAAAACTCCAAAACTCCAAAACTCCAAAACTCCAAAACGCCAAAACGCCAAAACTCCAAAACGCCAAAACTCCAAAACGCCAAAACTCCAAAACTCCAAAACTCCAAAACTCCAAAACTCCAAAACTCCAAAACTCCAAAACTCCAAAACTCCAAAACTCCAAAACGCCAAAACTCCAAAACGCCAAAACTCCAAAACTCCAAAACTCCAAAACTCCAAAACTCCAAAACGCCAAAACTCCAAAACTCCAAAACTCCAAAACGCCAAAACTCCAAAACTCCAAAACTCCAAAACTCCAAAACTCCAAAACGCCAAAACTCCAAAACTCCAAAACTCCAAAACTCCAAAACGCCAAAACTCCAAAACTCCAAAACGCCAAAACTCCAAAACTCCAAAACTCCAAAACTCCAAAACTCCAAAACTCCAAAACTCCAAAACGCCAAAACTCCAAAACTCCAAAACTCCAAAACGCCAAAACTCCAAAACTCCAAAACTCCAAAACTCCAAAACTCCAAAACTCCAAAACTCCAAAACTCCAAAACTCCAAAACTCCAAAACTCCAAAACTCCAAAACGCCAAAACTCCAAAACTCCAAAACTCCAAAACGCCAAAACTCCAAAACTCCAAAACTCCAAAACTCCAAAACTCCAAAACTCCAAAACTCCAAAACGCCAAAACTCCAAAACTCCAAAACGCCAAAACTCCAAAACGCCAAAACTCCAAAACTCCAAAACTCCAAAACGCCAAAACTCCAAAACTCCAAAACGCCAAAACGCCAAAACTCCAAAACGCCAAAACTCCAAAACTCCAAAACTCCAAAACTCCAAAACTCCAAAACTCCAAAACTCCAAAACTCCAAAACTCCAAAACTCCAAAACTCCAAAACTCCAAAACTCCAAAACTCCAAAACGCCAAAACTCCAAAACTCCAAAACTCCAAAACGCCAAAACTCCAAAACTCCAAAACTCCAAAACGCCAAAACTCCAAAACTCCAAAACGCCAAAACTCCAAAACGCCAAAACTCCAAAACTCCAAAACTCCAAAACTCCAAAACTCCAAAACTCCAAAACTCCAAAACGCCAAAACTCCAAAACTCCAAAACTCCAAAACTCCAAAACTCCAAAACTCCAAAACTCCAAAACTCCAAAACTCCAAAACTCCAAAACTCCAAAACTCCAAAACGCCAAAACTCCAAAACTCCAAAACTCCAAAACGCCAAAACTCCAAAACTCCAAAACTCCAAAACTCCAAAACGCCAAAACTCCAAAACTCCAAAACTCCAAAACTCCAAAACTCCAAAACGCCAAAACTCCAAAACTCCAAAACTCCAAAACGCCAAAACTCCAAAACTCCAAAACTCCAAAACTCCAAAACTCCAAAACTCCAAAACTCCAAAACTCCAAAACTCCAAAACTCCAAAACTCCAAAACTCCAAAACGCCAAAACTCCAAAACTCCAAAACTCCAAAACTCCAAAACGCCAAAACTCCAAAACTCCAAAACTCCAAAACGCCAAAACTCCAAAACTCCAAAACGCCAAAACTCCAAAACTCCAAAACTCCAAAACTCCAAAACTCCAAAACTCCAAAACTCCAAAACTCCAAAACTCCAAAACTCCAAAACGCCAAAACGCCAAAACTCCAAAACTCCAAAACTCCAAAACTCCAAAACTCCAAAACTCCAAAACTCCAAAACTCCAAAACTCCAAAACTCCAAAACTCCAAAACTCCAAAACTCCAAAACTCCAAAACTCCAAAACTCCAAAACTCCAAAACTCCAAAACTCCAAAACTCCAAAACTCCAAAACTCCAAAACTCCAAAACTCCAAAACGCCAAAACTCCAAAACTCCAAAACTCCAAAACTCCAAAACTCCAAAACGCCAAAACTCCAAAACTCCAAAACTCCAAAACTCCAAAACTCCAAAACTCCAAAACTCCAAAACTCCAAAACTCCAAAACTCCAAAACTCCAAAACTCCAAAACTCCAAAACTCCAAAACTCCAAAACTCCAAAACGCCAAAACTCCAAAACTCCAAAACTCCAAAACGCCAAAACTCCAAAACTCCAAAACGCCAAAACTCCAAAACTCCAAAACTCCAAAACTCCAAAACTCCAAAACTCCAAAACTCCAAAACTCCAAAACGCCAAAACTCCAAAACTCCAAAACTCCAAAACTCCAAAACTCCAAAACTCCAAAACGCCAAAACTCCAAAACTCCAAAACTCCAAAACTCCAAAACTCCAAAACTCCAAAACTCCAAAACGCCAAAACTCCAAAACTCCAAAACTCCAAAACTCCAAAACTCCAAAACTCCAAAACTCCAAAACGCCAAAACTCCAAAACTCCAAAACTCCAAAACTCCAAAACTCCAAAACTCCAAAACGCCAAAACTCCAAAACTCCAAAACTCCAAAACTCCAAAACTCCAAAACTCCAAAACTCCAAAACTCCAAAACTCCAAAACTCCAAAACTCCAAAACGCCAAAACTCCAAAACTCCAAAACGCCAAAACTCCAAAACGCCAAAACTCCAAAACTCCAAAACTCCAAAACTCCAAAACTCCAAAACTCCAAAACGCCAAAACTCCAAAACTCCAAAACTCCAAAACTCCAAAACTCCAAAACGCCAAAACTCCAAAACTCCAAAACTCCAAAACTCCAAAACTCCAAAACTCCAAAACTCCAAAACGCCAAAACTCCAAAACTCCAAAACTCCAAAACTCCAAAACGCCAAAACTCCAAAACTCCAAAACTCCAAAACTCCAAAACTCCAAAACTCCAAAACTCCAAAACTCCAAAACTCCAAAACTCCAAAACTCCAAAACTCCAAAACTCCAAAACTCCAAAACTCCAAAACTCCAAAACTCCAAAACTCCAAAACTCCAAAACTCCAAAACTCCAAAACTCCAAAACGCCAAAACTCCAAAACGCCAAAACTCCAAAACTCCAAAACTCCAAAACGCCAAAACTCCAAAACGCCAAAACTCCAAAACTCCAAAACGCCAAAACTCCAAAACTCCAAAACTCCAAAACTCCAAAACTCCAAAACTCCAAAACTCCAAAACTCCAAAACTCCAAAACTCCAAAACTCCAAAACTCCAAAACGCCAAAACTCCAAAACTCCAAAACTCCAAAACGCCAAAACTCCAAAACGCCAAAACTCCAAAACGCCAAAACTCCAAAACTCCAAAACTCCAAAACTCCAAAACTCCAAAACTCCAAAACTCCAAAACTCCAAAACTCCAAAACTCCAAAACGCCAAAACTCCAAAACTCCAAAACGCCAAAACGCCAAAACTCCAAAACTCCAAAACTCCAAAACTCCAAAACTCCAAAACTCCAAAACTCCAAAACTCCAAAACTCCAAAACTCCAAAACGCCAAAACTCCAAAACTCCAAAACTCCAAAACTCCA
Organism: Culex pipiens pallens; assembly: GCF_016801865.2. Lineage (NCBI taxonomy): Eukaryota > Metazoa > Arthropoda > Insecta > Diptera > Culicidae > Culex > Culex pipiens. The sequence continues at coordinate 4,115 of NW_026292904.1, read as the reverse complement.
AAACGCCAAAACTCCAAAACTCCAAAACTCCAAAACGCCAAAACTCCAAAACTCCAAAACTCCAAAACTCCAAAACTCCAAAACGCCAAAACTCCAAAACTCCAAAACTCCAAAACTCCAAAACTCCAAAACTCCAAAACTCCAAAACTCCAAAACGCCAAAACTCCAAAACGCCAAAACTCCAAAACTCCAAAACTCCAAAACTCCAAAACTCCAAAACTCCAAAACTCCAAAACGCCAAAACTCCAAAACTCCAAAACTCCAAAACTCCAAAACTCCAAAACTCCAAAACTCCAAAACTCCAAAACTCCAAAACGCCAAAACTCCAAAACTCCAAAACTCCAAAACTCCAAAACTCCAAAACTCCAAAACGCCAAAACTCCAAAACTCCAAAACTCCAAAACTCCAAAACTCCAAAACTCCAAAACTCCAAAACTCCAAAACTCCAAAACGCCAAAACTCCAAAACTCCAAAACTCCAAAACTCCAAAACTCCAAAACGCCAAAACTCCAAAACTCCAAAACTCCAAAACTCCAAAACGCCAAAACTCCAAAACTCCAAAACTCCAAAACTCCAAAACTCCAAAACTCCAAAACTCCAAAACTCCAAAACTCCAAAACTCCAAAACTCCAAAACTCCAAAACGCCAAAACTCCAAAACTCCAAAACTCCAAAACTCCAAAACTCCAAAACTCCAAAACTCCAAAACTCCAAAACTCCAAAACTCCAAAACTCCAAAACTCCAAAACTCCAAAACTCCAAAACTCCAAAACTCCAAAACTCCAAAACTCCAAAACTCCAAAACGCCAAAACTCCAAAACTCCAAAACTCCAAAACTCCAAAACGCCAAAACTCCAAAACTCCAAAACTCCAAAACTCCAAAACTCCAAAACTCCAAAACTCCAAAACTCCAAAACTCCAAAACGCCAAAACTCCAAAACTCCAAAACTCCAAAACTCCAAAACGCCAAAACTCCAAAACGCCAAAACTCCAAAACTCCAAAACTCCAAAACGCCAAAACTCCAAAACTCCAAAACTCCAAAACTCCAAAACTCCAAAACTCCAAAACGCCAAAACTCCAAAACTCCAAAACTCCAAAACTCCAAAACTCCAAAACTCCAAAACTCCAAAACTCCAAAACTCCAAAACTCCAAAACTCCAAAACTCCAAAACTCCAAAACTCCAAAACTCCAAAACTCCAAAACTCCAAAACTCCAAAACTCCAAAACTCCAAAACTCCAAAACTCCAAAACTCCAAAACTCCAAAACTCCAAAACTCCAAAACTCCAAAACGCCAAAACTCCAAAACTCCAAAACTCCAAAACTCCAAAACTCCAAAACTCCAAAACTCCAAAACTCCAAAACTCCAAAACTCCAAAACTCCAAAACTCCAAAACTCCAAAACTCCAAAACTCCAAAACTCCAAAACTCCAAAACTCCAAAACTCCAAAACTCCAAAACTCCAAAACTCCAAAACTCCAAAACTCCAAAACTCCAAAACTCCAAAACGCCAAAACTCCAAAACTCCAAAACTCCAAAACTCCAAAACTCCAAAACTCCAAAACTCCAAAACGCCAAAACTCCAAAACTCCAAAACGCCAAAACTCCAAAACTCCAAAACTCCAAAACGCCAAAACTCCAAAACTCCAAAACTCCAAAACTCCAAAACTCCAAAACTCCAAAACGCCAAAACTCCAAAACTCCAAAACGCCAAAACTCCAAAACTCCAAAACTCCAAAACTCCAAAACTCCAAAACTCCAAAACTCCAAAACGCCAAAACTCCAAAACTCCAAAACTCCAAAACTCCAAAACTCCAAAACTCCAAAACTCCAAAACTCCAAAACGCCAAAACTCCAAAACTCCAAAACGCCAAAACTCCAAAACTCCAAAACTCCAAAACTCCAAAACGCCAAAACTCCAAAACTCCAAAACTCCAAAACTCCAAAACTCCAAAACTCCAAAACTCCAAAACTCCAAAACTCCAAAACTCCAAAACTCCAAAACTCCAAAACTCCAAAACTCCAAAACTCCAAAACGCCAAAACTCCAAAACTCCAAAACTCCAAAACTCCAAAACTCCAAAACTCCAAAACTCCAAAACTCCAAAACTCCAAAACTCCAAAACTCCAAAACTCCAAAACTCCAAAACTCCAAAACTCCAAAACTCCAAAACTCCAAAACTCCAAAACTCCAAAACTCCAAAACTCCAAAACTCCAAAACGCCAAAACGCCAAAACTCCAAAACTCCAAAACTCCAAAACTCCAAAACTCCAAAACTCCAAAACTCCAAAACTCCAAAACTCCAAAACTCCAAAACTCCAAAACTCCAAAACTCCAAAACTCCAAAACTCCAAAACTCCAAAACTCCAAAACTCCAAAACTCCAAAACTCCAAAACTCCAAAACTCCAAAACTCCAAAACTCCAAAACTCCAAAACTCCAAAACTCCAAAACTCCAAAAACTCCAAAACTCCAAAACTCCAAAACTCCAAAACTCCAAAACTCCAAAACTCCAAAACGCCAAAACTCCAAAACTCCAAAACTCCAAAACTCCAAAACTCCAAAACTCCAAAACTCCAAAACTCCAAAACTCCAAAACTCCAAAACTCCAAAACTCCAAAACTCCAAAACTCCAAAACTCCAAAACTCCAAAACTCCAAAACTCCAAAACTCCAAAACTCCAAAACTCCAAAACTCCAAAACTCCAAAACTCCAAAACTCCAAAACTCCAAAACTCCAAAACTCCAAAACTCCAAAACTCCAAAACCTCCAAAATCATCATCAAATCAATCATCTCAATTACCACCCCCCCAACATCCCAAATACCCCTAAACCAACAACCCCCCAAAAATCCAACCCCCCAAATTACCCCAAAAACCCACCACCACCACCAAAATTCAAAACCCCAACAAATCCCACCACATCTAAAACACCTAAAAACCCAAACCCAAAAAACACCTACAACCAAACACCAACAAAAACCCATAAACCCAAAATCACCAACAATCAACCCAAAACCCCCCCCCCCATGCTACCAATGTAACCACAGACACCTTGCCTAAAAGTACCGCGAAACATCAAAATTAGTATATCTTATACAGATCACAACAACACAATGCAAAATTCATGAAATATAATATACAACATAATGACAATCAGAATAAATATAACAATCTGCCAATAGTTGATTGATGATAATATTATTCAGGCAGTAAACATATTCCAATCTGATCCTGCCGGAAACCATGCGTCCCCGTGTGGTCCCGCGTGGCTTCCGTAGAACCCACGGAAGCAGCCACGTTTTCTCGTACTCATGCTCCACAAACCCACGTTGTCTCGTACTCCGGTAAACATCAATCCGTTTGAGGTCCAAGATCGTCGCCAAGGCGTTCGATCAGCTCGGCGAGGAGCAAAAGTCCAACACGCCTAAGATGTTGCCACGGCCGCCTCAGAAGAACACCAACATCAAAGCCGGAATCTACGGTCAAGGCAAATCCCGAAGGAAGCCAAGTTGGAGAAGATTCGGCGATCCGCAAGTGAAATTTAGTGAACAAGTGAATATGTTTGTGAAATTTTGACAGTTTGAATAAAAAAAATAATAAAAACAAAACAACCGTTTTGCAACATAACCTAAAAATCTGAAATGACAGCACATGACAATAGCACGACATTCTAAATAACAAAACCGTGCGACGTCGGTCGAATGTCGTACGACAATGTCGTACAATTTCGATCATCGATCGCACGACAAATACGACATTTTGGTGCAAAAACGTATGACATTCGCGCGAAAGTCGCACGACATTGTCGTGCGACGTCGTACGATTGCACGGACGACAAACGACGGACGTCTGACGGACTTTTCAGTCAGGGGGGTAGTTTCCACATTGGCGATCTTGCCAGGAGCACCACAATTGATGGTGTTTCTGGAGAATTAAAATAATTTGTTCAAAATTTGGAATTGCCCTGAGTTTAGTCGAATCTTTTGGTTTGCTGGTGGATCATATTGGTGGACGGGGTGTGTTTTGTTTAGGGTGGTGATTGTTTTTTTTTTTTGACAGAACCGTGTGGCGTGACGGGACCTCCGCCGAGTTTGTTTGGGGTGCGTTTAGCAGCG